>NW_026873683.1:0-14844 GCF_032173495.1 Musca vetustissima | reverse complement strand
GTTATATATCATCTACTGGTTAGACGTATTGTTCATTGACGTCTGCGAAGTTTTGTTAAAATCGGTTCAGATTTAGATATAGCTTCCATATATAGTTTCGTCCGATTTTATGTAAATAATGCACCAAACTCCCAATATTTGTCCGATGGAGACAAAATTTTGCACAGCGCACTAAATCAGGTGCATACTTATGTATGCGAAGTTTTCTGAAAATCGGTTCAGACTTAGATAAAACTCCCATATATAGTTTCGTCCGATTTTTGTGAATGATGCACCAAACTCCCGGTATTTTTCCTGTTGAGACAAAATTTTGCACAGAGTACTGAAGTAGATCCACATTGACGTCTGCGAAGTTTTGTTAAAATCGGTTAAGATTTAGATATAGCTCCCACCTATAGTTTCGTCCGATTTTTTGTGAATGATGCACCAAACTCCCGATATTTGTCCGTTTGAAACAAAATTTTGCACAGAATACTGAAGTAGATCCAGATTGACGTCTGCGAAGTTTTGTTAAAATCGGTTCAGATTTAGATATAGTTCCCATACATAGTTTCGTCCGACTTTTTATGTGAATGATACACCAAACTTTTGCTGAGCGAATTCAATTGAGAAAAAATTAATGTGTGATAAGGTTTGTAGAAATAGGTTCAATATATTTGTATGCAACGGTTGCTTAATTAGGTCTATGTGTTTATATATAGCTCCCATACATAATTTTACTTGTGTGTGTATGGGTTTTTTTCAATTGGTATAAATATCTATCTAGATAGCACATTTAATTTCGCCCGAATCCATCTCAATGGTCCTCCAATGATTCTATGTCTTACTGCATTTGATATGAACGACAATTACATTTTGTCATTGTTTCTCACCCACTCGTCACATTGCTTCAGAATTATTTATAACAACAAAAAAATGCGGCTATTAAACTATTGAAGGTTTTGTTGTTTTTGTGCGATGGAAAACTTCTTTGCGAATCCATGTGAATTAATTCGTCAATGAATTTGAAGGGAAGTCGTAGCGGAATTTTCACAAACAAATTGTTAGATAAGTGTACTCTTATTTATTCTCAAGTATGATAAATTCGTTAACTGGTGTTCAAGACTCTCCCTACTTTATGATACCAATCTGCATCCATGAAAGCGGGCCCTTCCGAATTTCTCAAAAACCGATAGGCTTTCAGATCATATTTGAAATTAAATCTTAAAAATTAAAAATCTCTTCCTAACTGTCATCCCTAATGACGGGAACCATCGAAACCCCATCTAACATTAGTTCATTTACCGCCGTACAGCTATCGAAGATCATTTGCAATGTGATCATTGGCCTCCGTCGCCGGAATGGATTTTGTTCAGAGCAAACTGCTTAAACACACACAAAATTGAATTTCAAATTAATCGAATTCAAAGATAAATACGCATTTGTAATTTTTATAGCAACGTGACTGCAGACATTTATCCGCCGATTAGTAGAGTAGTCGCCGATGACAATTTACATAGTTCTGGTTTCGATATGAACTTGTAAAAACCGACAAGCAAGTTGATTTGTTCGATTTGCATTTGTTGTTCGTCGTTAATTCATGTAATTAGATAACGCATGTATTTAATTGACCAGGCAAGCAAGCCAAGCGTTTGAATAATTACACAGCAGAGGCTGCACTCTCATATCCGTTCAACAATTAACAATTATTACCTACTTACGGTATTTGCTAATAAGTATTTAAATGATGGTCATAATTGTGGATTATTTCGTATTATTTTAAATTGGTATTTATTAGAGAAGAAAATTAGCATATCACGAAGTTAACAATTAGTTCATAATAATGTACGCTCAAGTAATATGGATCATGGGATGCTTTCAAAATTAAAATTCTTTTCAAGACAAATATTAAATATGGAACATATATGATGACGGATTCGGCATAATCATATAAAGATAGAAAAGCCCAACAAATGTTTAATTTTTTTTTCATCAAATTTTACTATATTGATAGAGCCTCCACTAACGACGTCATCACCTGAGATTTCTATTGAAACACGCGTGGACATAATTAAGTCTTTAAATATTTCAATTTGCTATTTATATTTTGTCACTGCAAAACAACAGCTAAAATTCTCCAATGAATCCATTAGCGCCTCTATTAGGCTATTGTTTACACAACAAACAATACAAACCAATAAATAATTTCGATTAGTTATGGTCTAACAATACAATAACTGAACATTGTAGTAAATTATTTTATTTTATTTCAATATACAAATGCTTGTCTACTGTTGACATGCCTCTATGAAAAAATAGATATTTATCACTGAACATAATACTGTATTGTGATAGTTCGATTAGTCTGTTAAACTCGATTTGAAATTTTTGTTTTTGTATAAAGAAGAGAGATTTTGTTTTAGGAATAATTTTTAATATAAAAACTATTCTTATAAACATACATCATCTATGTTTTCTAGAACAAATAATTATACCATACAGAAATAAGTGGTCCCAGGACTTTACTTACTAACTTAGATGGTTCGATACAGAACTTTTCCTTCATAAGCCGAACTTAAAAAAGATTTCCAGGCGGGTCGATTTTGTGCGCTGTTTTTCGGAAGACCATCGGGCGTTCATGTTCTGTCATTCACTTCAATGATAGACGTGTCGAGCATACGTCGATCTGTTCTGTAACACACTTTACACCTTTTTGAAGAGAATTTTTTACACTCACACTTCTGAGGAGAAGTGTAAAATAACACACCATGTCTTCCAGAACATACCCGCATGCTTTGATATCCATCCTCCTCGTGATCTTTCCATCGAATTCATGGTCTTTCCCTTCTGCTTGAACCATCAGTTGGCTCGATTTTGTATGCCTTTTGAGCTGGGACATCCTCATCCATTCTCAAAATTCATGGTTCATTCGACGGCTATATTCAACGTCGACGCAGATCTTTCGGAAATGTTTACTCTCAAACACTTCAAGAGCTGTCCCACGAGTACTATCAGCGCCTTGTAGAGTGTGAGTTTGGTTTGACGAGAGGTGGCCTTTTTTGAATTGCTTACTCAGAACATTGTAGCATCTGTTGCCCAACACTATTCTTATCCGGATTTTAAAACTGATGTTATTAGTTTTGTGTATGGTGATAACGAGTACATAAAATCGTTCACTACCTCGAAGCTGTACCTTTCAAGTTCCACACTTGGTTCGAATTTTCTTGTCATTTACTGCCAGTCCCACTTTGGCAGACACCTTCTCAATTCGTTCAAAGATGGCTGTTATCACTAGCAATGTTCGACCCCTTAAGTCGATGTCGTCGACATAGGCGAGCACCATGTGTTGTGTGGTGTACAGAGTGTAATTTCTATGGAAATTTGCATCTCGTATGACCTTTTTCAGCAGGATGCTAAAAAGATCACACGAGAGGCTGTCACATTGTCTGAACCCTCATTCGGTATTGAAGGTTCCGAGAGGTCGTTTTCGACTTTAACTGCTGATCGTGTGCCAGTTAACGTTAACCATGACTTTGAACACCTCTGACCGGATAGGGCTGTCGAATGCTACTTTGTAGTCGACGAATAGATGGAATGTTCTGATGTGTTTTTCGTCAGATTTGCCGCAGTGCAAAAATCTGGTCTATGATGGATTTGCCAGGTCTGAAGTCCCATTGATAAGATCCACTAATATCAGTCGTTCAAAGAGCACTTTATATGCGATGGGAAAGAGACTAATTCCTCTATAGTTGACACATATCTTGTCTAGTCTCCTTACAAGAGTACGAGGGACACAAGATGCTGAGGTTCCAATCATTGGACATGCATTCCTCTAGTTAAATTGTACTAATCAGCTTATGCGTGCATGACCACCGGTCTTGAATAGTTCTGCTGGTAATCCATCGACACCTGCTGCTTTATTAATCTTCCGCCGATTAATTGCTATTCTGATCTCATCTTGGCTATATAATATATACCGTCATCTCTTATGGGCTCTAAAATATCATCTTCACCTCCACTATTTGATACCAGAAGCTTTTCAATGTGCTTCTTCCAGATCCTCAACACGATATCTCTATTTGTCACCAGGTTTCCATCTTCATCGTTACAGGAAGATGTGCCTGTGCTCGATTTGGTGTTTTATCGTTGCCAAAATTTCCGGATTTCATTCTGACTCCTGTACATCTTGATTTTCTCACGCTCACGTTTTTCTTGTTCTTTCTTCTGTGTTTGCAGCTTTTCGACTTCGAGTTGACACATATCTTGTCTTGTCTCCTTTTTTGTGCACTGGACACAGGATGCTGAGGTTCCTATCATTGGGCATGCATTTCTCTAGCCAAATTGAACTAATCGGCTGGTGCATGCTCCTTACCAGCATCTGACCACCAGTCTTGCATAGTTCGGCTTGTAACCCATCGGCATCTGCTGCTTTATTATTCTTCCGCCGATTGATTGTTATTCTGACCTCATCTTAACTATGTGGTATACATTCTATACCGCCATCTATTATTGGTTCTGGGGTACTACTATTTGATACCAGAAGTTTTTCAAAATGCTCCTTCCAGATCATCAGCATGCTGTCTGTATCTGTCACCAGGTTTCCTTCTTCATCTCATCAGGAGGATGTGCCTGCACCAAAGCCTTCGGTTTGGTGCTTTACTCGTTGTTAGAGTTTGTGGACTTCATTCTGACTCCTGTACATATCGATTTGCTCACGCTCACGGTTTTCTTGTTCTGAAAATACGTTTCTCCTCTTTCCTTTTCTCCCGAAAATTCTCCATCGCATTACGTGTTGCTACAGTCTGCAGGGCTGCGTTTTTCACATCAGTAGCATTACGACACTCCTGATCGTACTATGGGTTTCTTGATGGTGGTTTTTCGTACCCAAGTGTTGCTTTTGCTGCAGTTTGTAGGGAGTGGGCAATTCTTTGCCATTGTGCTTCTATATTATTATCGGGACTAGGGGGGGCTTTCGTCAAGCAGTTGTGTAAGTTGAGCGGAGTAGGCTTCTGATATCTGTTGTGTTTGCAGCTTTTCGACGTCAATTTTCCGTGTTACATTAGATCGCATCTTTGCTGCAACATTAAGACGAGTGCGAACCTAGGCTGCTATAAGGTAATGGTCCGAATCGATATTCGCTCGCCGGATCGATCGGACGTCTAGAACACTGGATGAATGCCTTCCGTCTATCACTACATGATCGATTTGATTTCTCGTTGTTTGATCAGGAGAAAACCGGGTGGCCTTGTGTATATCGAGATGCTTGAATCTGATGCTGCTAACAACCATGTTTTTTCTGCCGCGAAGTCAATCAACGTCATGCCGTTGTCCGATGTTTCTTCATGAAGGCTGAATTATCCGACGGTGGGTCCAAAAATATTCCCCTTCAGTTTTTTGCATTAAAATCTCTAGCAGAATGTCATGTCATGATCAGGGCTACGGTCATATGCTGTTTCTAGATGCTCGTAAAATATCTCTTTGGTCAGTTCATCTTTGTCTTCCGTCGGAGCATGGGCACAAATAAGACTGATGTAGAAGAACTTCGCATTTATAAGGATTGTAGCAATTCGTTCATCTACTGAAGTGAATCTGGAGACGAGATCTTTTATTCTCCTGCTAACCATAAATCCGCAGTCAAATTCATGTTTCTTTTCATGGCAGCTATAATACAGTGCGTATTCGTCTGATTTACTTACGCCTGTCCCATTCCATCGCATTTCCTGGAATGGGACAGGCGTAAGTAAATCAGATGATTGCTCCTGTACTTTTTTTATGGGACTACGCGATAGACCAAGGTTATGCACTTATAAGCCGACATTCGTCAAGTAATGGCTGAAATACCGCCCAACATGTGTCAAAAAGTGGTCGAAAATTACCTCAAAAGAATCAATTGCCCTATGGTATCACTTTCAGGATCGTGGAGGAAACAATCCTTTACAAAGGACACAATTTCGAGCTTAGATGCCAAAATATAATAATTTATTCAGCAATTTAGGCATGGGTCTATATTTTGTTGCCAATGTCATTCGATAAATGTTATGATATAAAATATTAATTTTATGTTATTCTCTAACAAATATTCAATTCCTGAGGACAGGTTTCATTAATGTTAAAATTTTATAGCTTTTTCATCTACTTTTTGCAATCTCCATAACAATTTAACGGTATGATTTGTAGACAGTAGCAAAAAATAACCTCTATAAAATACATGCTACTGATTAATAGTTTCCAAACAATTATTGTTTTATTTTTTGTCATGAACATTTTCAAAAATCAACATAACATTTTAGCTTATTGTCTTCAATAACAAAAATTGTTTCTTAATTCTAAAAATATAATCAAATGGCAATAAAAACTAAATATCGTAAATCATTTTCCAAAAAATCTGCAAATAGAAATAAAAAGGTGATGAAACTATTTTCCCTCTTGGCTGTTTAATTATATTTAGAGCCAACCAACCGACCAGCCAGACAGTACATTGTCTTTAACACCAATGTCAATGGTCAATCACAATAGGCACAAAGTTGTGATTTTAAATAACAATGGCGATGGGGTCAACAATATTTACGAATAGTTATTTATTTATACGCATAAAAGCAGCAATCTTGTTTTTTTTTAAATTTAAAACAAATTTTAGTCAACCGAATATTGTTTTGTTATGTTTTCATTATTAATTCGATTCGGGGTAGACAATGAAACATACGGTACTTTATGCTTAACAAATTCATAAACCAACTAAATTTGTATGGTATTGTTTTAAAACCAATATCGAAATAGAGAGAGAATTTTGTTTATTTTAAACACTCGATGAATTTATAAAGAATTTGAATTGCTATTGTTTGGGATAATCCGGGCTTAGAAAGGCTGAGGGTTAGAATGTGAGAACATATTTTTAGAATGTGACATATACATTTGATCTAAATTTCATCTAAAGAATATTAAATGGGTCATTTAATATTTTTTTGTGTTTTATATCATCGTTATGAATGCCGTCACCAGACACGAGGAACATTTAGAGGATGAAAACGTAAACAAACTAAAAAATTTCCCGTGTGATAATTTTGTATATATTTTTTTAATTCTAGAAAGTTTCGATAATATTTCCCATGATCTCTAAAGCGCCAATGTGTTTATTGTTAATCTTTATATCCGGTATTCTATTATTGGTACGGTTACTCTAATATTTTAAGTTTTACAAAGAGTACCATATCAAATATGAAAAAATAAATATGTGAATATCATTTCATAATTAGGACTATAAGAATTAAAATCCATAATCCGGTATAGACGAACCGGATCTATGTAAAAATAAAAAAGAAATGAAAATATCCAATAAGTTTCTTTATGCTGCATTTTATTTCGAATTCGAGCCGTGTATTCTTACTCATCTCCAAATTTATTTACATTTCAAATTGTTGATAATTTTTTTTTTTGAATTGTAGTTGTTTTTATTTTTTTTTGCATTGCCTCATCTCTAGCCACCCATCCATTCAAGCAACCATTGATTGTTTTTAATTCACACCCATTTTTTCGGTAGATGTGTCATTGACACTCGAATCACTGTGTGTTAATGTGTGCAATTTTGTAACACTTTGTCAGTCGTCTTACAGACATAGATCAGAGTCATCTGTAGAAAAATAATGCTACGATGTTCGATCAGTTGTTACTTAATTCGTTAAAATGGTTGTATACTAGTATACCGCACATGTGAGTTTCGATTGATGACTGATCTGATGTTGACAGATGTTAACAGTAGTTCACTAATCGTAGTAAATCAACAACTAGTGTTAAACTAATAGATTTGATGTAATAGTGTGCACATGAATTTGAAATATGTGTTAGTATTTAAAATAAACATTTACATCGAGAATTGCAATAGATAGACAACTGTAAACATTTCCAAATGTATTCAAAAAATATTCCATAAAAATATTTAAAAATAATGTAGTGATTTAAAACCTTTAACATTGTTTTTTATGTAGTAACCAGTGAGCGGAGCAGTATAGTCGGACGGGGCCGACCATATGATACCCTACACAACTTCCACGAAAATCTAACTTTCTGTGGTTATATATTCTGAGCATGGAAAATATTTCGCTATATTTACACCCTCTTGACCGACTAGAGGTCAGCAAATATTACTAATATTCAGTAAATCCCTTCTAATTACTTGTCCAGATTCCCTTCACGGTGGGTTGTGTTATGATGTTCGACTTTCAATTGTGGACTATATATGGACTAGAAAAAACACAAAAAATTAAGTTTTCGGTCCACCTCATCCCAATATTATTATCTGCTCATCACCGAAAATTATAGGCGTTCTCCTTGACCATTCCTGGTGGAAAATTTCAAACCGATCAGCGCTATATTTTCGCCTTCCAGTGTGGAAATTGGTTATTAAATAATATCTCAGCACCTGTAAATATTTAAGTGTAACTCCCACATCCGAGTACATACGACAATATAATTGGTATCAATTTAAAGACCAATCACTCCTCTTGGATATACTATCAACTTTTTGAGTCTATGTCCTTCAGGAGAAAATTAATATGCTATAGAATACAATTTTTGTAACTAGTCTCAAAAAAAATCAGGGTCCATTTGGCCCGCTAAATATTGACCGATATTCATCAAAACAGGCATGCTTATTCTTTGGCTCGATAGCCTTATCCATGTAAATTTTCGCGATGTTAGGACCACAATTGCGGCGTCTGGAGCGACCAGAAAATCCGACAAAAATAAAGTTTTTGGTCCATTTCATATCCTAAATATTAACCGATCTTTACCAATTCTTGGCCCGAACCCATCCTACATACAAAATTTCGTGAAGATTGGTCCATAACTGTGGCCTGTATCGTGTTTACAAATTATAATGGACAGACGGACGGACGGACGAAAACTTTAAATATTATGTATCTTATTTGGTAGAAAACAGTTTGTGAAGCGAGAAGGATTGAAACGGAAGTCAAGCAGGGATATGTTTTAGAACCATTGTTTTTTAATGTATACATGAATTATAATTTGATACCATCTCAGGCGCTAGCAGTCTATAATATGCAGATGATATGAATATACTATTTACTGGGTCTAAAGACGATATTCGTGCAAGCATATATACGCAGAGGTGAAGCATGATTAATGTCTATTATTTCGTATGGGCTGGAGGTATATACGGAAACAACAGTCTCAAATATTCTGCGTTTAAAACGATGTTTCGTTCATGTGAACATGTTACACTGTATGTTTTAAATTTTCTGGGATGTTCGTTTGATAGTTTCATCAAAATTGTAGATTGCTATTAGTATTCTATCAAGCCTTTAAATATGAATATCCGCAGTACTTTTGACAATGTTTAGTTTGGGTTCGTATGCGCAATTGTACACATTGATATGTCCGAGGTTTAATGCTCTTATAATGCATCACTTTTTTGAATTTATAGACTTTGGAATACATTTATGCCGTAAACAGAAATAAACTTTCATCACTCTATACCAGCGTTTCATAGAAAAATTATGCGTTATTTGCAATAGACAGAAATCTCTCTATTGATAATGGTTTAATTTTTATTTGTAAATCCCATTCCCATGATACTTTGAAATATTTTGAAAGTTTTATATATATATATATATATATATATATAAGAATATAAATATGTAACCTTACGAAACATTAGTCACATGCTAGATTTCTTTTAGATTATTTTCTTTTTTATCTATGTTATTAAAACTTGTTTGTAATTTAAATTTAGTTTCTGATATTTTCCAGTGTATGATCATATATGTAAATTGGAGTCCATGTAGCGTCTATTAGGTTATTCGGTGGGTCCTAGCTACAATTTTCTATTTTATTTAAGAATTTTAAAGGGTTTCTATTTCAAATATATTGATGTTTTTAAAAGCTTACATGAACGCAGAACGTCAATCGTATGTATCAAAACAAAAACATCAATAGACAAGTAAAAACAATGTTAAGTTCGGCACGGCCATGAGGATGAGAATCAGAAAAATCTAAAATTAATTGGGAAAACTCATGTTAGGATAGGATCTTGAACTATCGGAAAATACGTGAGAAAAAGATTATTGAAATTCTCAAAATATCTAATAGTGGGGCTACCGTTGTAGGGAGCTATAATAAAACGGAGATCAATATGGGCATTTTTGGTAGTTAGTTTTGACAGCCAACGACAATACAAAATATAAAATTAAAACCAATTCGTTTGAAAAACGTGTCCAAAAATAACATAACAATACCAATTTGGTCAATATTAATAATTTTTAGTGCAGGGATATGATGGTACCGTTATAAAAACCCAAAATACCAAATAACAGCTAATTTGATTGAAAAGCGAGTAAAAAAAACTCCATATTGAGGCTATCATATTATAGGGCTACCTTAAACTTGGGTCAATATTAAAAAAAAAATTAGTACGGAAATTTGATATACAATAAGAACCCAAAATTAGAGACAAATTGGTTGGAAAATGTGTCCAAAATACCGAATACTGGGGGGTACCTTTATATGGGGCCTGAAATTTGGGTTCAATATTAATAATAATTATTGGCACGGATATGTATTTTTCAATGTAAAAACAAAACTACAGCCAATTCGGTGGAAAACGTATCCACAGTCCCCAAAATACTGATTACTGGAGGTACCGTAATGTGTAGGCTACTCTTGAAACTTGGATCAATATTAATAATTTTTGGTATGGAGGTGTGCTACACAATGCGAACCCAAAATACCAAATTACAGCGAAATCGGTTTAGATATGTGTCCAAAATCCCCAAAATTACGAATATTGGGGCCCCCGTTATATGGGGGCTACACCAAAACGTGGACCGATATATGCCATTTGTAATATTAAACATCGTAGTACTACCAATGTCCCCGCATAATTCCAGAGTTCTATCTTAAAGGAAGTAGGATTATTGACATCGCTCAAAAATCAACAAAATGTCGGACCTTTGAAAAAAATTTTGTGTAAGAGTACGCCTATTTTTGACCAGAAACCAACTTAAACATTACGGAAGATTCTGACCGATTGGATTTATCCTAGTTCATACGATAACTATACACGCACAGAGAATCGTCCCAAAATTTGGAATCGATTTGGTTATTAGTTTTTAAGTGCGATCTCTATCGTGATTTCAACAGACAGACATGCGTAAATCAACATATAATTTTATTCTGATTCTGATAACTCTGTGGGGTAGCCGGCCAATACTTGAATGTTAAGAATTAACTAGTAAGGAAAGTAGTGAAGTAGTACTGGGTCGACTATATGATACCCTGCACAACTATGGGTACATTCTACAAATGTATCCTAACAGACGTCGCCTTTTCGAAGGAACATTGACAAGAAATTGAAAAAATAAATATGTGATCTTTATCTATAAGTGAAGCAACCGTTTGCGTAAAATGGGACACAATTATGTAAATCTCCTTAAAGTTCAAAATTTAATTTCAATCATACATCCGTTCGAAATATATATGGAAGCTATGTCTGCATCAGCACCAATTTACACAAGACGCAATACCTCCATTCTAGTCTCAATTTGATAAGTTGTGCCAACCGGCCAAACATTAAGAGTTTGGTGCACCATTTACTTAAAATCGGATGAAAATATGTCTTTAGTGAACAATTTACATAAAATCGGAAGAAATAAAGCTATTTCGAAATCTTAACCGATTTTCCCGAAACTAATCACTAATCATTCTAGACTGAATTCAGTACGCTGAACAAAAATTTCATCCAAATCGAAAGATATTTAGGGACTTTGATGAACCATTTACATTAAATCGAACGACAATATATATGGGAGCTATATCTAAATCTGAACCGATTTTTATGAAACTTTACACACATCATTCATGACTCAATTCAGTACGCTATGCTAAATTTCGTGCAAATCAAAATATATATATAGGGACTTTGGAACACCATTTACATTAAATCAAAAGAAAATATATATGACAGCTATACCTAAATCGAAACCGATTTTCCCAATTTCAATAGGGTTCATCCTTGAGCTAAACAGGGGAGCTGTGCCAAATTTCATCCAATTCAAATCATAAATGTGACCTATACTTTGTTTACAATTTAACATGGACAGACAGACGGACATGCAAAAATCGATTCATAAAGTGATTCTATATATATTCTCAAAAGGAACCATGTGTCTATCTTGTTTCCTTTTGCCTGTTACAAACATATGAACAAAGACATATTACCCTGTACCACAGTGTTGTGAGGGGTATAAAAATCAGTCTATTCCTGCACCAGTGGAACACATAAGGATTACATGTTCCGAGTGTCATCTTTTTGAATTGTAAGAGAAAAATAAATGTCGTCCTGATATTAACTTTCTATATAAGAGCTCCCAACAGGACTATTCTGACGATCATATATGTTTGTACTATTCAAGACCCATATTTTACTATGTTAATAGAAGTCGTCTAGCTATATATGTTTGACTGTTCTTCCATCCGTCAGTGCACTGTAAGATCGCAATTAAGGATTTTATATTCAGTAAATTTTCATGACCAAACATATCACAAATTTGGGAATTTTCAGTAACATTATGGATGGGAAAAGATCCCGCCAACATGCCTCTTTTGATAGAGAATGGCACAATTTTAGGAGGTCATATGCCCAAAGAATGGAGAAAGTTCAAGTATAGAGGTGGTGAGGAAGGCTTCAATGTAAATTAAGTCGCCAGCATTATTAGCGCCTACTTAAAAATACTTTTGAAACATTTATAAGATTGCTATTAATTATATTTGTATTTGATGATATAATAAATTATTTTTTATATCTTTTCAGTTTTCAACAATCGTTTGTTGGTGAGTTTATAAAAAAATATTTTCTAATTATATAATTTGAAATTTAATTGTCGATCTCGCTACCTTTGCCCGATCATTAATTTTAACTTTATTTTTTATAACATAATAAATTAAATCTATTCTTTAAATAATGCAAATAAAAATGTTAATTCCTTAGAATACAATTTAACAAACTACCAAGAACATTTCAAGCGCAAATCAACATAATTCATTGATTAGGGTGCGGCAAGATATAAAACACAAAAACAGAAACAGTTCAAACAGCATTGCACCACCCAAATAAATATTTGACAATTGGATGCACAAGCATACAAATATATGTGTTTATATAACGACTACGATGAGCAACAAATAAATTGAAATGCTGTGGCAAAATAAAAAGCACCATAATTCTGAATAAAAAATAAATAAAAACGAAAAAATTAAGCAAAATTTATTATCAAAACGAATTCTCAAATAAAACCAAAAAACGAAGAAAGGCATTAAGAACAAATGTGCTTACAGTCATACATTAAAATTTGTAACAGTGAATGGAATGGTATTTTAAAATATTGGGATCCGCAAGGTATAGGTAAAAATGTATTAATGATAGAATTGACCAACATATTTTAATGACCGCTTATGGGAGCATTATATTTTGTCCTTAAAACCATATCCTAAATAGGGTGTTAATATTTTCTATTACTATATTATTTACTGAGAACCCAGTACCTTTTTCAATGCAGTTTCTTATGATTTTCAACCACTGTCCCAAGAATCCCATTCGATGATCTCTACTCGAAAAGGAGTGGTCAGTTATTTTGTTAAATTTCGTCTTAAAATTTATTGGAAAACAAAATCATTTCAATTAACAGCAATTTATTGCATTAACAAAATTGTGGATTCAAACAAACGGCGACTGAGAGAGACAGAGAATCCAAATGCACTGAATATTTTTTCTTTCCCTGTATGAGAGATAGAAGATTTACATCAAATGAAATTACAGACGAAACGAATAAAAATAATTCGGCCAATGGCTCAGCAATTTAGTTTAATACACAAATCACCGTAGGCTAGCACCAAGCAACAGCAGCAGCAACACACAACCGCAACAACAACAAAATAGCGAGCATTAGACTTAATTGAGAATTATCAACAGCAACAGCAGCACAACCACCAGAGGATTTTAAATTCGTTGCCAATGTATAATGCAAAAGTTGTCGTTCCGGCTTAACGAACGCTTCATGCCTTCTACCGTTTTGCTTGCCTTAAATGGTCATTGAAAAAATATTCCTTTAAAAATCCACGCCTTAAATGGTCATTGAAAAAATATTCCTTTAAAAATCCACGCCTTAAATGGTCATTGAAAAAATATTCCTTTAAAAATCCACGCCTTAAATGGTCATTGAAAAAATATTCCTTTAAAAATCCACGCCTTAAATGGTCATTGAAAAAATATTCCTTTAAAAATCCACGCCTTAAATGGTCATTGAAAAAATATTCCTTTAAAAATCCACGCCTTAAATGGTCATTGAAAAAATATTCCTTTAAAAATCCACGCCTTAAATGGTCATTGAAAAAATATTCCTTTAAAAATCCACGCCTTAAATGGTCATTGAAAAAATATTCCTTTAAAAATCCACGCCTTAAATGGTCATTGAAAAAATATTCCTTTAAAAATCCACGCCTTAAATGGTCATTGAAAAAATATTCCTTTAAAAATCCACGCCTTAAATGGTCATTGAAAAAATATTCCTTTAAAAATCCACGCCTTAAATGGTCATTGAAAAAATATTCCTTTAAAAATCCACGCCTTAAATGGTCATTGAAAAAATATTCCTTTAAAAATCCACGCCTTAAATGGTCATTGAAAAAATATTCCTTTAAAAATCCACGCCTTAAATGGTCATTGAAAAAATATTCCTTTAAAAATCCACGCCTTAAATGGTCATTGAAAAAATATTCCTTTAAAAATCCACGCCTTAAATGGTCATTGAAAAAATATTCCTTCGTATTTAAAAATCCACGCCTTAAATGGTCATT
>NW_026873682.1:0-150564 GCF_032173495.1 Musca vetustissima | reverse complement strand
CCACGAAAATTGGCACAGCGTACTGAATTAAATCTAGAATGATGTGTGCAAAGTTTCGTGAAAATCAGTTCAAATTTAGATATAGCTCCCATATATATTTTCATCCGATTTTAGGTAATTGGTGCCCCAAAAACCCTATATATCTTACGATTTGCACGAAATTTGGCATAGCGTACTGAATTAAGTCTAAAATGATGTTGCTAAGCTTCGTGAAAAGATCCATAGCAAGGCCGATAGGCACATCTTACTGAAGTAATATAAATTAGTCTCTGGCAAGTTTCCCTGAAGTCGGTTCAGATATAGATATATAACAAAAATGCGTCGTCTGTTTGGATACATATGTAGAATATACCCAAAGTGGTGAAGAGTATCATATAGTCGGCCTAGTCCGACTTTACTGCTTTCCTTACTGGGTTGTTTTTTTTGAGCTTTGTTAGGCATGCATTTTTTAAATAATTTTTTTTTTCGTGAGCGTGGATTGTTTTAAAAAATTCTTCTCTTGAGCCTTATAAGGTGAGGATTTTTAGATAATTTTTTTCTCGAGCCTCAGAAGGCGTGGATTTTTTAAATCAATTTTTTCTCGAACCTTATAAGGCGTGGATTTTTTAAATCAATTTTTTCCCGAACCTTATAAGGCGTGGATTTTTTAAATCACTTTTTTCTCGAACCTTACAAGGCGTGGATTTATTAAATAATTTTTTGATCGGGCCTTTTAAGACGGATTCAGTAAATAAACAATATTGTGAACCAGATGTCGTATAATTGTTGTCAAAACGTATACGCCAATTATTGCATCATAAGGCGTATACGTTTTGCCACCACTAATACGCCCCATGATTCTGCGATTCCGTTTTCGAATTAATTTATTAATCCAGTAAATCTGTTCTCAAAAGGATTCCAAATGTAATTCGCAAAAATTTAATTTTCTTTAAATGACAACCAAAGCAACCAAATCATGAATTCTCTACTGTTAACTGGAAAATTACAGTCGATTTAATTTTCTAGTCCAGTTACTTTGAACAGCATGTAACGGCATTTGCTTTAGATGCCGCCATAACTTTCATTCGCTATTTCGTTGTCCCTCTCATTTCGAAACGTAGAGTGTTTATTTTGGTGACTTCTCTGTAAAATTTCGAACCGAAAAACTTCTAAGCTTAGTTAGAAGGACAACACTTGTAAACTATGAAAGGAGCGGGCACACACACACTCATAGACTCCATTTTCTGGGGAAATATGTTGAAGATTTGTAGTTCTGCTTTTTTTTTCTAGGAGAAACTTGGTCACCAAAATCATCATAGTTTTTGACGTTTGGTATTTTTTTCGGAGGACTTGTTGTGCGTACAAGGAAAAACATTAATTAAATCACTGTTGTGATGATGGAAAATGTCATTGTTGTTGTGGCGTTTTGTGATGTTTTCGCCAGTTTTATATTCTGTACCGGACCGGAGTACCTCTAAAAAAAGTAATAGGTCCTGGAGAAAAAAAATGAAAGCAATTTCTGTAAAAGAAAAACTTGTCAGATTTTCAGGTCCCTTTTATGTAAAATAGTTATATGCAAAATTTTCATTACTATGAGAAAGTGAGGGGGAAAGAAGGAGCGAGGAAGGAGAGTTAGTGAGTGAATTTACCTTTTAGAATAATTTGTCCAAAAAAATTGCAAAGTTGAATTTTAGAACTTTTCAATTAGTCAAATTAAAATGAAAGTTTTTGTTTTTGGACAGACGATTTAAAGTTGTTCCAAATGAATATGACATATTCTAGGAGATGTTTGGATTAGATTTGGTAAAATTGAAACAAAAAAACTACCAGTAAGGATAGTAGTAAAGTCGGACGGGGCCGACTATATGATACCCTTCACCACTTTGGGTATGTTCAACAGATGCACCCTAACAGACGTCGCATTTTTTAAAGGACATAACACACATCAATTCAGTACGCTATGACAATTTTTGTGCAAATAAAAAGATATATAGGGACTTTGGTACACCATTTACCTCAAATCTGACGAAAATATATATGAGAGGTATATCTAAATCTGAACCGATTTTCACGAAACTTAACACACGTCATTCTAGACCTAATTCATTACGCTGTGCCAAATTTCGTGCAAATCGAAAGATATATAGGGACATTGGCGCACCATTTACCTTAAATCGGAAGAAAATATATGTGGGAGCTATATCTTATATTTTCAAGAAATTTAACACACATCATTCTAGACTTAATTCATTACGCTGTGACAAATTTCGTGCAAATCGAAAGTTTATATGGACTTTATAGACCAATTTACCTTAAATCGGACGAACATATTTATGGAAGCTATATATAAATCTGAACCGATTTTCAAAAAACTTAGCACACATCATTCTAGACCTAATTCATTACGCTGTGCCAAATTTCATACAAATCGGATGATATATAGGGACTTTGGTGCACCATTTACTTGAAATCGGACAAAAATATATATGGGAGCTATATCTAAATCTGAACCGATTTTCACGAAACTTTGCACACATCATTCTAGCCTTAATTCAGTACGATGTGCCTAATGTCGTGCAAATCGAAAGATATATAGTTACTTTAGAGACCCATTTACCTTAAATCGGACGAAACTATATATGGAAGCTATATCTAAATCTGAACCGATTTTCAGGAAACTTAACACACATCATTCTACCCCTAATTCATTTCGCTGTGCCAAATTTCGTGCAAATCGAAAGATATATAGGGACTTTGGTATACCATTGGCCTTAAATCGGACGAACATATATATGGGAGCTGTATCTAAATCTGAACCGATATTCACGTAACTTGGCATACTTCATGCTGGACCTAATTCAGTACCCTGTGCCAAATTTCGTGCAAATCGAAAGATATATAGGGACTTTGGTGCACAATTTACTTTAAATCGGACGAAAATTTATATGGAAGCTCTATCTAAATCTGTACCGATTTTCACGAAATTTAACACACATCGTTCTAAAATTAATTAAGTACGCTGTGCCAAATTTCGTGCAAATCGAAGGATATATAGGGACTTTGCTGCCCTATTTACATAAAATCGGACGAAAATATATATGGGAGCTATATGTAAATATGAACCGATTTTTACGAAACTTAACACACTTCGTTCTAGGATTAATTCAGAATGCTATGCCAAATTACGTGCAAATCGAAGGATATATAGGGAATTCGGCCCACTATTTACCTAAAATCTGACGAAAATATATATTGGAGCTATATCTAAATCTGAATAGATTTTCAGGAAACTTAGTGCACATCATTCTGAGAAAAAAATTCTTTAAAAAATCCACGCCTAAAAAAATTGTTAAAAAATTCTTTAAAAAATCCACGCCTAAAAAAATTGTTAAAAAATTCTTTAAAAAATCCACGCCTAAAAAAATTGTTAAAAAATTCTTTAAAAAATCCACGCCTAAAAAAATTGTTAAAAAATTCTTTAAAAAATCCACGCCTAAAAAAATTGTTAAAAAATTCTTTAAAAAATCCACGCCTTATAAGGCTCGAGAAAAAAATTCTTTAAAAAATCCACGCCTTATAAAGCTCGAGAAAAAATTTGTTTAAAAAATCCACGCCTTATAAGGCACGAGAAAAAAATTATTTAAAAAATCCACGCCTTATAAGGCACGAGAAAAAAATTGTTTAAAAAATCCACGCCTTATAAGGCTCGAGAAAAAAATTGTTTAAAAAATCCACGCCTTATAAGGCTCGAGAAAAAAATTGTTTAAAAAATCCACGCCTTATAAGGCTCGAGAAAAAAATTGTTTAAAAAATCCACGCCTTATAAGGATCGAGAAAAAAATTGCTTAAAAAATCCACGCCTTAAAAGGCTCGAGAAAAAAATTGTTAAAAAAATCCACGCCTTAAAAGGCTCGAGAAAAAAATTGTTAAAAAAATTCACGCCTTATAAGGTTTGAGAAAAAAGTGGTTAAAAAAATCGACGCCATATAAGACTCGAGAAAAAAATTCTTTAAAAAATCCACGCCTTATATGGCTCGAGAAAACAATTCTTTTAAAAAATCCACGCCTTATAAGGCACAAGAAAAATATTCTTTAAAAAATCCACGCCTTATAAGGCTCGAGAAAAAATTTGTTAAAAAAATCCACGCCTTGTAAGGTTTGAGAAAAAAATTGTTTAAAAAATCCAAGCCTTATAAGGCTTGAGAAAAAAATTGTTAAAAAAAATTCACGCCTTATAAGGTTTGAGAAAAAAATTGCTTAAAAAATCCACGCCTTAAAAGGCTCGAGAAAAAAATTGTTAAAAAAAATTCACGCCTTATAAGGTTTGAGAAATAAGTGGTTAAAAAAATCCACGCCTTATAAGGATCGAGAAAAAAATTGCTTAAAAAATCCACGCCTTATAAAGCTCGAGAAAAAATTTGTTTAAAAAATCCACGCCTTATAAGGCACGAGAAAAAAATTATTTAAAAAATCCACGCCTTATAAGGCACGAGAAAAAAATTGTTTAAAAAATCCACGCCTTATAAGGCTCGAGAAAAAAATTGTTTAAAAAATCCACGCCTTATAAGGCTCGAGAAAAAAATTGTTTAAAAAATCCACGCCTTATAAGGCTCGAGAAAAAAATTGTTTAAAAAATCCACGCCTTATAAGGATCGAGAAAAAAATTGCTTAAAAAATCCACGCCTTAAAAGGCTCGAGAAAAAAATTGTTAAAAAAATCCACGCCTTAAAAGGCTCGAGAAAAAAATTGTTAAAAAAATTCACGCCTTATAAGGTTTGAGAAAAAAGTGGTTAAAAAAATCGACGCCATATAAGACTCGAGAAAAAAATTCTTTAAAAAATCCACGCCTTATAAGGCACAAGAAAAATATTCTTTAAAAAATCCACGCCTTATAAGGCTCGAGAAAAAATTTGTTAAAAAAATCCACGCCTTGTAAGGTTTGAGAAAAAAATTGTTTAAAAAATCCAAGCCTTATAAGGCTTGAGAAAAAAATTGTTAAAAAAAATTCACGCCTTATAAGGTTTGAGAAAAAAATTGCTTAAAAAATCCACGCCTTAAAAGGCTCGAGAAAAAAATTGTTAAAAAAAATTCACGCCTTATAAGGTTTGAGAAATAAGTGGTTAAAAAAATCCACGCCTTATAAGGATCGAGAAAAAAATTGCTTAAAAAATCCACGCCTTAAAAGGCTCGAGAAAAAAATTGTTAAAAAAAATTCACGCCTTATAAGGTTTGAGAAAAAAGTGGTTAAAAAAATCCACGCCTTATAAGGTTTGAGAAAAAAGTGGTTAAAAAAATCCACGCCATATAAGACTCGAGAAAAAAGTGGTTAAAAAAATCTACGCCATATAAGACTCGAGAAAAAAATTCTTTAAAAAATCCACGCCTTATATGGCTCGAGAAAAAATTCTTTAAAAACTCCACGCCTCATAAGGCACGAGAAAACAATTCTTTTAAAAAATCCACGCCTTATAAGGCACAAGAAAAATATTCTTTAAAAAATCCACGCCTTATAAGGCTCGAGAAAAAATTTGTTAAAAAAATCCACGCCTTGTAAGGTTTGAGAAAAAAATTGTTTAAAAAATCCAAGCTTTATAAGGCTTGAGAAAAAAAATTGTTAAAAAAAGTTCACGCCTTATAAGGTTTGAGAAAAAAATTGTTTAAAAAATCCCCACCTTAAAAAGTTAACTTTAAATTATTAAATTTAAATAACAACCCTAGGCAAAGCCTTCTAGTCCCTTCAAGGACTAAACATGACATTTCAATAACCCAAGAGCATTTTTGTATTTTGTTTTTCAAATCACTATGACAAAGCCCTTTAACAAAACTACAACGGAAATGGCTATTCTCGTACAAAATATTCCGCACACACATAATAGAGACATATGGCCATTGAGGACAATCCACATCAATGCGGACACTGAGGGGTCTTAAAAAATATTGACATTGGTATTTAAGTTTCTTTCTGTGACACACGACCATCAGCCATTGCTAGCCCCTTTGTCATGACATTTGTAGTTGTATGGCGTTGTTTATGCGTTAGTTTGCATTTGAATATGCTAAACGAGCGGAAATCGGAAACTTCAATCGCATTATAATGAATACAGGAAACACACAAAACTACAACGACCACGAGGACGAGGACGGCGACCAGAGATATGCCGACACGGACGCACACACACCCATTATATCATGTGTGTGTGTGTGTGTGAGTGCCCTGCTATTGTCCAACAAGTAGCAAGGACAATTGCAAAAAAATTGACAATGAAAAAGCCATAACAACGAAGAACCCATAAACCATAAAGTTAACGTGATTTAAAATGGGAAATGGGTCGCCATTTCAAAAATAACCGCCATAAATATGTTATGGACACAAGAGGACATTAGGGTAAATGAAAAAAAACTACTTTTAAAAAAATCGTCTTTAAAAACCCACGCCTTGTATAGGTTCTTAAAAATGCTTTTTTGAAAATCCACGTCTTGTATATGTCCTTAAAAATACTTTTTTGAAAATCCACGCCTTGTATAGGTCCTTAAAATACTTTTTTGAAAATCCACGCCTTGTATAGGTCCTTAAAAATACTTTTTTGAAAATCCACGCCTTGTATAGGTCCTTAAAATACTTTTTTGAAAATCCACGCCTTGTATAGGTCCTTAAAAATACTTTTTTGTAAATCCACGCCTTGTATAGGTCTTTTAAAATAATTTTTTGAAAATCCACGCCTTGTATATGTCCTTAAAAATACTTTTTAAAAAATTCACGCCTTGTATAAGTCCTTAGCCTCCATATATATTTTCGTCCGATTTTACGTAAATGGTGCAAGGAAGTCCCAATAAATCGTTCGATTTGTACGAAATTTGACATAGCGTACTAGATAACATCTGGAACGATGTGTCTTAAATTTTGTGGAAATCGCTTCAGATTTAGATATAGCTCTCATATATATTTTCGTCCGATTGAAGGTAAATGGTGCACCAAAGACCCTATATATTCTTCGATTTGCACGAAATGTGGCATAGCGTACTGAATTAAGTCTACAACGATGTGTCTTAAATTTGGTGGAAATCGGTTCAGATTTAGATATAGCTTCCATATATATTTTCGTCCGATTTAAGATAAATGGTGCACCAAAGTCCCTAAATAAATTTCGATTTTCACGAAATTTAACACAGCGCACTGAATTAAGTCTAGAACGATGTGTGTTAAATTTCGTGAAAATCGGTTCAGGTTTAGATATAGCTATCATATACATTTTCGTCCGATTTTAGGTAAATGGTGTACCAAAGTCCGTAAATGTCTTTCGATTTGAACGAAATTTGGCATATCGTACTGCTTTAAGACTAGAATATGTGGGCTAAGTTTCGTGAAAATCGGTTCAGAATTAAATATAGCTCCCATATATATTTTCTTCCGATTTTACTTAAATGGTACGGCTCCTTTATTCGGCCCAAAGACGAACCCTATTGAAATTGGGAAAAATCAGTTCAGCGTACTGAATGAAATCTAGAGTGATGTGTGCTAAGTTTCGTGAAAATCGGTTCAGATTTAGATATAGATTCCACATATAATTTCGTCCGATTTCAGGTAAATGGTGTAGCAAAGTCCCTATGTATCTTTCGATTTGCACGAAATTTGGCATAGCGTACTTAAGTCAGCCTAGACTTATGTGTGCAAAGTTTCGTAAAAATCGGTCCAGATTTAGATATAGCCCTATTAATCTTTTGTCAGATTTAATTTAAATGGTGCACTAAAGTCCGAATATATTTTTCGATTTGCACTAAATTTGGTATAGCGTACTGAATTAAGTCTAGGATTATGTGTGCTGTTTCGTGAAGATCCGTTCATATTTAGATATATCTCCCATATATATTTTCCTCTGATTTTACATAAATGGTGCACCAAACTCCAAATGTTTGTCCGATTAACTTGAAATTTTGCACAGAGTACCAAATTGAGACTTGAATGAATGGGTTTTGTTGAAATTGGTGCAGATGCAGCCATAGCTTCCATATATATTTCGAACGGTGAGATTAAATTTTGTAACAGTGCGTCGTACCGAATAGCTTGTATCATTGTTGCTATAAATCGTTTTCTATAAATTTGTCCCATTGTACGCAGGTGACTCTAAATCGGCCTGAACGAAATTAAATTTATCATATGTTGCAGAAAGACATAAGTATGATCCTTCGAGGGAACATTGATAAATATATGCAATATACCCAAAGTGATGAAGGGTGTCATATAGTCGGCCCAGTCCGACTTTACTACTTTCCTTACTAGTTTTAAAATCACGCTTTGTGTAGATTCTTAAAAACATTTTTTTCAATCCACTCCTTACTTATTATTTAAAAAATGTTTTTTTATTTTCCTCTCTCCACCCCAATACCCATTTGCATTGATTTAGCCAGTTAGTTATTCATACACATTATACATTCAAATGTATTTATGTATGTACGTGTGTTTCAAATGTATGTGTGACAGTGTATTAGTCGAACAAAAAGTTACATGATTCAAGTGACAAAAATAAATTGAAAATGCCCTAAAGGATATAAAGAACAACAAAAACAACAACAACAATAATACCAGCAACAATGACAACAATCATCATTGAATGAATGAATAAATGAATGAATGAATGAGGGAGAAAAAGGGAAACAAATCCTGAATGCAAAAAGGGATTTTAAGAGTGAGAGAGTGAAAAATCCAGTAGCAGTAATAACAACTACAACAACAACATCAAAAAGGACTTAAAACAATGCCATGATTTCAAATGAAATATTTTTGCATAAATAACTAAACACAAACAATAGAATTAAATAGAAAATTAAGTCCCTTTTGGTTCGTCGTCGGTCAAGCATGGCTGCTCTCTTTCGTTCTTCTTCCCATCGCATAGCTCCGACCAGCGTTTGCTCGTAAACAATTTGTATAGTAATGGGTGTAAATGTGTAATGTGTGTGTGCAAGTGTTTGTCTTTTGTGTAAATTACTAGAGTAACTTTAAAGAGTTAATTTGAAAATTGTAAAAATAAGATGTTTGGATTTTTGGAAATAGGGGGAGATTTTTAAAGTAAATTTGCGAAAAAGAAGCAGTTAATTAAGCAGGATGAAGTATGGATGGGGATTTTGCAGGTGGGATTGCATATATTGGATGTTATGAAAATGGCTGGCGTATACGTTGTGACAATACTTATACGCACTATGGAACATATGGAGTGAATTATAGAGATGGTGCTTTGAGCCGATTTGAGATTAGGATTTTTTCCCAATTTTTTAGAAGACTTTAATACCTTTTCATTGATGCCTAGACGAATCGTGTGGTTAATAAACACTGGCTTGATTTTTTTCGGAAAAAGGAAGGTATATAGATCGGAATTTTTAAGGACATACCAAGACAAGGGGTGGATTTACAAAAATATATATTTTTTACGGAACACCACAAAAAATATTTTTTAAGGACCGCCATATGGTGTGAATTAAAAAAAAAGAATGAAGGACCAATACAAGGTGTGGATTTAAAAAAGGACTTTTAAAGGACCAATTTAAGGCGTAGAGTTTTAAAAAATATTTTGTAAGGATCAATACACGGCGTGGATTTAAAAAATATATATATTTTAAAGGTGCACTAAGGCGTAGAGTTTTAAAACATATTTTTAAGGATTCACGTAAGTCTTGAATATTTAAAAAAATATTTTTGTAGGATCAACACAAGGCATGGATTTGCCAAAAATATTTGTTCTCCCAAATTCCGTTAATTTGGGAAATTAAAGCACGTCGTTCAACCAAATTGTCTGTAATAGTATATTTTGGAATCTGATGTATTTGTAATCTGAATTGGAAAATCTGCCTTCGAAAAATTATCAATATTGGCCCTTGTTTCGGTGTTTTGGAGGGTTTGGGAAAGTTGTTTTTTGGTAACTAAGCAGATTCTTCAGTATATTATGCGGTGTCGATTTTCTAAGTTCTGGTATAGCACTTTATTGATGCACACATTGGGATCAGCTCAATATGACATAGCCACTAGTGGGTCTTCACTTTGTTCGCCACTTAGGGTTTATCCAGCAGTAACAACTGATCTATTGTCATGACTCTGGTTCTGCGCTTTGACAACATAACAGCAGACGAATGCGGTGATCTACTGATCTATTGTCATGACCCTGGTTCTGGGTTTTGACAATATAACAGCAGACGAATGCGGAGGGTGGGATCGGTAGTCAGAAGGTGTTTGCGTCTAGGACGCTTTTCTTGAAGAATTTCAACAGGCTCTCCTTCTAGCAGTCTTCGACATCAACTCACTCTCGTTTCCACTAGAGGTCCGAAACGACCCGAGTCTTACTCGGTCAACGTCGGTCACCTCACGCCATTGTGTAAAAGCAATGGGGCTGCTATAACAACAACTCACCCTCTTTCACATTGTATGGTGGTATCGCATTGGCAAACGGTATCTCAGCATTCAGCATTGGCCGCCCTTTTATAGGCCTTTCTACGGATTGTCCTGCTAGACGACTTCGACACAACCTCAGCCTCTTCAAGAACGTCTCAACATTCAGAACGTCCCTAGAACGTCCTGACTGACATCATTTTCCCGGTTGTGGTTAGGCTACACATAGTTTTCTTTGCCGTTGGAGGGGTACATGAAGCCAACATGAGACATCGAAGTTCTTTTTTCCCTTAAGAAGTGCCTCATAATGTCATTCGGATAGCTCGGTGAGACATTTTAAATGTATTTGAGATACAGCTTGATGTGAAGGGCTTCCTTTTTGGCTATCATGCATGTCCCTGTCCCGTTCGAAGAACCGGTTGCAGTTGTTGTTATCAGTTGTTGTTATCAGTTGTTGTTGTCAACGACTTCTCAAAATACAGTGATCCCCTAAAAAGTCCTGATAGAGTACCTGGTCCATTTTGCCAGTTGTGTTCAGGCTACTCACAGTTTTCTCCTCCGTTGGAGGGGTATCTGAAGCCATCTTCACAAGAGGCGTCGAAGATCTTTCGACCAAGAAATCTCTCACAATGTCATTCGTATAGCTCCATGAGAATTTGGGAATGAATTCGAGGTTTTGTCTGCAATCAAAATTTCTATCACATTCGACGAACAACCGGTTGCAGAAATTAAACGCTCTCCAGTAGATAATTTTCTTCTTCTTTGGCATGGATACGTTTCGTGGTTGCTTGTGCTGACGAGTCATCGGTCGCTTCGATGGGAAGGTCATCAACATCCACTTTAATGTTCATTTGACTCGAAAGTCTTGAATTTCCCCTGCCTGTCCATACTCACCATAATCACTTTGATTAAGAGGGCGATATTCATAGCGTCAATGGTGAATCATTCCACAGATGGGTCGGAATACTTTCTTGACTGAGGCGAAAGGAGCCGGTTTCCTCAATCAGATCAAGGAGTGGGTCCAAATATGTCTCCAGGCTTGTATTTATGTCATCGAAGATAATTAGGTTGGGAATATCCAGAGAAACAACATCGCTCACATTGTCGATGTTGTTGTCGGTATACTTTCTTGAATGAGGCGGAAGGGGTTGATAATATCCAAAGAAAAGTCCGGCTGTACATAGCAATAACGGATTTGTTTGAAAATCGCATTAGTTATATATGGAACTCGAAAGTTGATATGATGGAAATAGGTCAATGTTTTGACATAGCCCCCACATAAGGGTAGCGAACCCATTGTCAGTATTTTTAAGGTTTTAGCAGCATTTTCTCAGTGTTGTGCCCGTAGTTTCTTGAAAAGCTTCTGGTATCAAATAGTTGCGGTGAAGAAGATACCCCTGAAGATGAAGATGAGGTCATCAAAGCAAATTATCGGCTCAAGGACAATAAAGCAGCAGGAGCCGATGGGTTACCAGCCGAACTATTCAAGACTGGTGGTCAGATGCTGGTCAGGAGCACCAGCTGATTAATACAATTTGGATAGAGGAATGCATGCCCAATGATTGGAACCTCAGCATCCTGTGTCCCGTGCACAAACAAGGAGACAAGACGATATGTGCCAACTATAGAGGAATTAGTCTTCTTCCCATCGAATATAAAGCGCTATCCAGTGTGCTGTGCGAACGATTGAAGCCAATGGTCAATGACATTATTGGACCATACCAATGCGGCTTCAGAACTGGCAAATCTCCCATTGGCCATATTTTCACTCTGCGTCTGGAAAAAAATCCTGGAAAAGACCCATGAAAAACACGTCGACACATTCCACCTATTCGTCGACTACAAAGCCGCATTTGACAGCCCGTTCAGAGGTGTTTAAAGCCATGTCTACGTTCGGCATTCCTGCAAAACTAATACGGCTATGCAGGATAACTTTAAGTGGCACAAGGTCAGCAGTTAAAGTCGGAAAAGACCTATCGGAGCCCTTCAATACGGAACGAGGATTCAGACAAGGTGACAGTTTGTCGTGTGATCCTATTAACATCCTAATGGAAAAGGTCATACGAGATGCAAAGGTGAAGAGAAATGGCACACTGTACACCAAACAACACATGTTACTCGCCTACGCCGATGACATGGCTGATATCGCTCGAACATTGCGAACGGTAACAGCCACCTTTGAACAAATTGAGAAGGAGTCTGCCAAAGTGGATCTGGCAGTATACGGCGAGAAGTCCAAGCTGATAGTATCAACGCACAAGACGTCCAGTAGACTCGGACCAACTATGGAACTTGAAAACTACAGCTTCGAAGTAGTTAAGGATTTTATATACCTTGGTACCGCCATAAAAAAAACGAATGACATCAGTTTTGAAATTCGGAGAAGGATTGTGATGGCCAACAGATGCTAATATGGTCTAAGTAAGCAGTTTAGAAACAAGGCCACCTCCCGCCAGACCAAACTCATACTTTACCAGACGCTGAAACTACTCGTGCTGTTATATGGATCAGAAGCATGGGTACTTGCGCAAGCAGATGAGGCAGCTCTTGGGTGTTTGAAAAAAATTCTCCGAAAGATCTACGGGCCGATCTGCATCGACGGTGATTATTGGCGTCGAATAAACAACGAGCTTTAAATTTTATACGCGGACATCGACATAGTCAGTCGTATTGAGCTGCAGCGGCTACGATGTGCGAATGAATGAGAGTGCCCCAGCTCAAAAGACATATAAAAGCGAGCCTACTAATGGTTCCGTAGAAGGGGAAGGACATGAATCAGAAGGAAAGACCAAGTAGAAAACAACATCTTGGAACGTAGTCTTTCAAATTGGCGGAGATGTGCACAAGACCGACGCGCTTGGAAATCTTTTTTAAGCTCGACTTATGGAACAACCGTTCTGTAACAAGTCAGCTAAGTAAAGTAAGTAAGTAAGTGCCCGTAGTTTGGCTTTCCGGGATATTGGAGGTTAAAACACATTTTTGATGAACATTGCCGACATCAGTTCTAATTCAAGTTTTTCATCGAAGTGGCTAAAATTTGGCATCTGCTCAGATGTATGATTGGTCATATTCCTATATTAAGGTCCCGCCAAATTTTCAGTATTTTGAAGGCATTAGTCGTATGTTGCTAAATACGCGACTGTAATTTGGCGCAAATGGTTCGTTTGAGGGTTGTAGTCGCATATTTCTTGATATAGACTACATATAAAGGTTTTCCGGTTAAATATAAATTTAATATAACACCCACATCAAAGTAAAGGTCTTCCGAATATGTAAGTACAAATTTTGATAGTACACTTGAATTTAACCGAATTTCCTAATTGATATTGCTATAATTTGCATATGGGATTCTTCCCAGATATTATTTAATGTGCCAATGTTTTCAAGTAGCGCCCTCTACAAATGTTCCGTTTAATATTCGGCATGTTGAAGTTCTGTTATATATCCCGGCCGAGCATAATATATTTTAAACTAAAATAATTATTTTCAATATATTTTCAAGCAAATGGGGAGTAAATTTATATTTCTGATAAATGTTCCTATAAACCTACTACTACCCATTCAAGGCTTACGATCGTCATCGACCGCTATAAAACAGAAAACCCGATGTCTGATATGTGGCGGATTTCAGATGACTCTTTAAAATTATGTAGCTTTAATTTGATATTTGAATTTCTAATTGGGTGGCAAATAATGCTACCACAAAATTATAAATATCCGTCGATCATTGGCTATAGGCCCCCATATTTTAATAGACATATTCGGATTTTAGGTCCCTAAACACATTAGGTATTTTAAAATTAAAAATATTTATTTCTTAAAGTCCAAATTCCCTCATTCCTATCCTTATTCATTATTGTGAATTAATTTGTTTGTGCTAGAAAAAATTTAAATCATTTCACCTTGTTAATTATACCCTTCACCACACTGTGGTACAGGGTATTATGTCTTTGTGCATATGTTTGTAACAGGCAAAAGGAAACGAGATAGACACATGGTTCCTTTTGAGAATATGCATAGAATCACTTTCTAAGTCGATTTATGCATGTCCGTCCGTCCGTCCGTCTGTCCGTCTGTCTGTCTGTCCATGTTAAATTGTAAACAAAGTACAGGTCGCATTTATGATCCGAATTGAATGAAATTTGGTATAGGTCACTTATTCGGCCCAAGGACGAACCCTATTGAAATTGGGAAAAATCGGTTCAGATTTAGATATAGCTCCCATATATATATTTAACCGATTTAATGTAAACGGCCCCTATATATCTTTCGATTTGCACGAAATTTGGTACAGCTTAATCATTTAGGTCTAGAATGATGTCTGCCAAGTTTCGTGAAAATCGGTCCAGATTTAGATATAGCTCCCATATATAGTTTCATCCGATTTCATGTAAATGGTGCCCCAAAGTCCCTATATATATTTCGATTTGCACGAAAATTGGCATAACGTATTAAATTAAGCCTAGAGTGATGTCTGCCAAGTTTCGAGAAAATCGGTTCAGATTTAGATATAGCTCCCATATATAGTTTCGTCCGATTTCATGTAAATGGTGCCCCAAAGTCCCTATATATCTTTCGATTTGCACGAAATTTGGCATAACGTATTAAATTAAGCCTAGAGTGATGTCTGCCAAGTTTCGAGAAAATCGGTTCAGATTTAGATATAGCTCCCATATATAGTTTCGTCCGATTTCATGTAAATGGTGCCCCAAAGTCCCTATATAGCCTTCGATTTGCTCGAAATTTGGCATAGCGAAATGGATTAGGTCTAGATTGATGTGTGTTAAGTTTGCTGAAAATCGGTTCAGATTTAGATATAGCTCCCATATATAGTTTCGTCCGATTTCATGTAAATGGTGCCCCAAATTCCCTATATATCTTTCGATTTGCACGAAATTTGGCATAACGTATTAAATTAAGCCTTGAGTGATGTTTGCGAAGTTTCGAGAAAATCGGTTCAGATTTAGATATAGCTCCATATATAGTTTCGTCCGATTTGATGTAAATGGTGTCCCAAAGTCCCTATATATCCTTCGATTTGCTCGAAATTTGGCATAGCGAAATGGATTAGGTCTAGATTTATGTGTGTTAAGTTTGCTGAAAATCGGTTCAGATTTAGATATAGCTCCCATATATATTTTCGTCCGATTTAAGGTAAATGGTGTACCAAAGTCCCTATATATCCTTCGATTTGCACGAAATTTGGCATATCGTACTTAATTAAGTCTAGAATAGTGCACGTTAAGTTTCTCGAAAATCGGTTTGGATTTAAATATAGCTCCTATATAAATTTTCGTCCGATTTAATGTAAATAGTGTACCGAAGTCCCTATACATATTTCGATTTGCACAAAATTTGGCATAGTGTACTAAAATGAGTCTGGAGATTTAAGTGAAATGAGATTTATATATAGCTCCTATATATTTTTGCTTCCGATTTTATGTAAATTGTGCACTAAAGACCCAAAGTTTGTCCGATTGCCACACAATTATGTACAATACAGAAGTTAATATAAGATAATCTCTGCCATTCTCATTGAAATCGGTTCAGATTTTGATATAGCTTCTACATATATATTTTCGTCCAATTTTACACAAAATTGACACAAATTTTGCACAACGTACTAAAGTTTTGAAATTTGGAAAGTGTAGAAATCGGTTCAGATTTTGATAGAGCTTCTATATATATTTTCTGCCGAGTTTTGGTAATTTTGTCCCATTGTAAGAAGCAACCGTATATCTGAACAAATGAAAAATTTAGTTTAGGTTGCAGAATTCGACGTCTATTAGCATTCATCTGTTGAATATACCCAAAGTGGTGAAGGGTATCATATAGTCGGCCCCGCCCGACTTTTCTACTTTCCTTACTGGTTTTTTCTTCCTTTTTTGCTTATTTTATTTTCATTCTCTGTTTTAATTATTTCCATTTTCTTATTAATGAGATTAATAATGAAATGAGTATTAAGAAAGGTAAACACGCCGAATGGCGATGCTGAAGCTGAAACGAAAGCCGAATCATTTTCTGTAAATTATGCAAATACTCAAATGTAAATAGCATTTCGAGCGAATGAAATACGAAATTGCAGCATAAATATTCCAATTCCATTTTCTATTTATTCCATTTTGGGTTGACGTGTTTAAGTGGTGCGGATCGTGGAGTTCCGCTACGGCTTTTTCTTCTACAATGACTTAATATAAGTGGGGGAGCGAACACTTCGTTGTAGAGCTTAAGCTGGCAGTGGGGTTCGACATTTGCTCCACTTACTGTTTGGGCCTTTTTCACCTTTCCTTTCATATCCGTCTCTTCACCTTTGCACATCCTTCCCGACAATCCTGCCTTAGTGATTTTTTTCCGCTGCTTTATTTGTTGTTGTCTTTTCCGTCCATTGTCTTTATTATTCATAGTCATTTCATTAGATATGAGCCAACAACAAAAAAACCCTCCGAAGAAGTCAAGTTCTATTTAGTGGAGGTAACTCCAGCATTTTCATTTTAAAATTTTGCTACTTCTACTCCATCTTCTTCTTCTTTAATATTTCTACCAATTTCGGGTTCATCATCACATGGTTCTATTTTCTGTTTTCTTTTCCCGTTTTGTTTTCTCATTCTCTTCCATTATCTCTCTCGAAACGTTGTTTTAGTCCTTGTTAAACATTCAGCTTTTTAGTGTGTCCACATACACACACAATCACTGTGTGATGGGACGCGGGGGGAAAGTGGGAGAGGGCGTAATGTTAACATACTTAAAGTTTAATTTGCACATAAGTTACTCCAAAGACAATCGAAAGTGTCGCTTTAGAGAACTCTATTAAAAAAATCTGTTAGTGTTTATATATGGATCGAGAGATGTACGCTAAAACAAAGGCCATGCTTCGCTAACTGGAACAGTTCGAAAATGGGAAAGCAGAAAAAAGTGGAATATAAAAGTGCTCTATATGGCAATGAAATTAAACAGGGAACGAGGTGAGTGAAAGCAAGCACAAATGTTGTTTATATCGGCTGGACCAAAAGCTTAATTCCATCCACAATGTGGTGTGGCTTTAAAATGACTTCAGTCGATCGGGATTTTATTATGGGGGCGATGGACTATACCCTTCAGGCTAGTCAACATACCGAGAGTTAAGAGGGTCATTGTGTGGATGGCTAAAATTTGTTCTCGAAAATTTCCTGGAAATATGTTTTTCATAGCCTAAGCAATCAAAATGCTAATTTACAGCCACTTTGGTTGAAAAATACCCAGAATGAGACTGGATCCCTATAGGCGGGATATGCCAAGACATGAACCATTTTTTCCCAATTGTTTTATACGAATGACAGACACATCGCCTGGAGAAATCAGTTAGGGAATAGAAATCAGGCCATTAATAATGGAGATATCTTCAAACATTAACCATGAATCCAGAACTTTGGTGGGGAAACCTGTAAAACGACCAAAGTTGTGATGAACCTTTGGGGACTATGTAAACACATTGAAAATCTCAAACAAAAATTCTGAAAATATATACCTCATCAAGATCTCCATATGACAAATTTTAGTGACTTCGGTGGGAAAATGCAGGTTAAACTTTCAAATTTTCGAAAAAGCAGTGGGACATTTATATGGAGGATATGTCACAACATGGGCCTATGTTGACAATTATTTGCAACAATTGTTTTCTCCTTGCCAGAAACCGGAATGCTACAATCAGAAATTATGTTTCTGGTCCTCTAAGAACCCAGAATACCAAGTAACATCCTCTTCTATGAAAAAGTGTCGATAAAGTCTTAAAACAAGTAAAAAAGTGTCCGTCGGTGTTACCGACATATATATATACCCTTCACCCCATGGTTTGCGGAGGAGGTCTTCGGAGTTATACACATGTTTTATTATTCGTTTTATATAAGGTATAGGTTTAATAAAAGATGTTTCGGATTTTATGTTGATCAAATATATAAATTAACTCCTTTTTGTAGGATGTACCAGAGGAGAGGGCACACGGGTCCCACCTTCGGCCTTCATATAGACTTGGTAAAGATAATAAGTTGTGCAAAATTTGGTTCAAATCGGACATTCCATTAGGCTGATATTGGATTTATAAATATTGAAAATGTTGACCCTCTGTGGGGGAGGTACCAGAAGGAGTGTACCAATGATCTGGGCTTGATCTGGGCTTCGTAAAGATAATAGGTTGTACAAAATTTCATTAAAATCGCATAGTCCGTTTGCATGTTATTATAAAATTAATTTTGAACATTTTTTGGAGGGAGATACCAGAAGGAGTGGATTGATATTCCCCATCTTCGAAATTAAGCTAAGTTTGCAGGAAATATTAAGATGTGCAAAGTTTGGATGAAATCGTTTATTCCCTTTGAGAGTTATCGTGCACACCAGCCAGCCAGACAGATAGATAGACAGACGGAAAATGGACGGGCGTGTTTAAATCGACTCCAATTTTTTTGAAACGAATTTGGCCCAAAGAAACATTGGGTCTAAAACCAAAAGGCACATTTTCCCCGTATCAAAGTGTATATACCTTCATTAGTCATAGGGCTGAGGGTATAAATATCGAAAATGTGCGGACCTGTAACTATAAAACGTAAACCTACATTGCCCATCTTCGAACTTCGGTTAGCCTATCATAGATGGAGGAGAAGGTGATGATCTAGGGTCAAGTCTGCACTATCGTGCCTGCCGAGGCATACTGAAGTCTATGGATACGTTTTACTGACAAGTGAACTGATCAAATAGGCATTCAAGAAAATCTTATTGAAGGCCTAAGGTTCAGAGAGTCTGCCATAGACTAGCTAAATGGTCAGATAGATCGTTCAGACAGGGCCGAGGGTCGATATAATACGTTTTAGAGGCTTGCTGCAGGTTCTAGGTGAATGGTAAGGCAGACTTTCAATGACGTTATAGGACCTGAGATTGTATTTGGAAGGAAAGGGCAAGAAGATTTTACAGGCTAACTTCTGGTTCTAGGTGACAACCTGACAAATGTAAGGTTATCTTTCAATGACGTTATAGGACATGAGATTGTATTTGCAAGACAAGAACGCGATATTCATTCACTGAAGGGCCAGCGTCTGTTCATATAATATTAAAGGTAAGGTCCATCTATCCTATCGAGTCAGGGAGACTGTACAACAAATTGAATTATTGTTCAGTTCACATTTGGAGGGTATTGTCTCCTATCCTCTCAAATATTGCCCGATAAACACTCTGGCTCATCAACTAACCTCTACAAAATCTCTGGCCCTTCAGAGTACCTAATTGGGCTCTCAGATCGTATACTGCAGATGTCCCCCACCTTGGTGGAAGACTGTCGGCCTATTAAATACCCTAGAGCTCGTCCTCAGATACACCAACCAGTTCATTAATGATGAAAAACGTTCATCGAACTGGACCAGCGGATCTGTACAAAGGAGCTGAAATACCAGGTAGCATGCATAGATGCGGTGATGGGTCAGGTAGCCTAAACAGACGAACTGGGAAACAGGTAACTTGTACAGATAATGGGGACGGACAGGTAGCCTACTGAGGCTAACTGTTTTACCAGGATTTCCGTACATGTGAGCAGACGTGTCAATGAATTATTTATATATAATCTTTGGATTATGTGGATTTGATAAAGGCGAACATAGGAATCAGACAGTCTATTTAGGACGAGTCGAGAGTCTACGCTAGACTAGATGGTTTTCAGCATCATCGACAAATTTACAATCCAACAAATTATATTGTTGACCAACTAAAGGACGGGATCCATTATTACCATATTACCTGCATAAACAAACTGGGCCAACGGGTCCATAATATGCCACTGGCAGGATTTTATATAGACGATTTGAAAAATGAGTGATCAAACGAATTTTGGGTCAGATACGGATACCGATGAACGAAAAGCCATGCTTAATTGTTGGATATTTTAAAAAATCCATCCGACGAGCTGGAGGGTATATTTTATAGATGAGCTGAAGAGAGGCTTTTTGAGATGTCATGGAGGTACTCTTTTATTGAGCTGGAAGAATTCTATGTAGGCGAGCTGGAAGCAATCCTTGTACAAGAACTGAAGGGAGTCTCTATAGACAAGGTGGAGAACGACATTATACACTAGTTGGAGGGGACGTTTTCGACGTACTGGCAAATACGTTTTAAATGAGCGGGAGGGAGTCTTTACAGTCTTTAAATGTGTTGGGCAATTTATAGACTAGTTGACTAGGTTGACTTCATAACTAATATTGGGCGGTTTTATAGACAATGTGGAGTGTACTTCATAAATGAGCGGGAGGTGATATTTATACCCGAACTAGAGGTAGTCTCTATAGATGATCTGCAGAGTGATTTTAATAGATAATCTGGATGGTGTCTTTCATATAAATGACTCCGTGCTGGAGGGTGTCTTTCATAAAAATGGTCCACCATATTGTTGAATCCCTGAAGAAATATATTTTTTTAAATCAACGCCTAATTGTTGAGTTCTCGAAAATTATTCTTTATGAAATTCGTATTTAATTATCCCTTGTGAAAATATTCTTTAAAAATATGCCTTAACTTCGTTCACAAACCTCGTCTATATTGAAGGCTTTTGGTAATCCTTCTCCACACACATTACCGATACCACTGTGTCCTTAGCAATAAAGGACTCAAAATATATTTACTTTAAGGATAAAATGGAATTCAGTAGGGTTTTAGCGCGAAGACACGGCAATCTTAACGATGATGTTTTCCAATACCACACAGCTATGAAGAAGAAGAAGGTGAAGACAAGGAACGAGTGAACAAACGAGGAGCGAAAGAACGAACGAACGAGCGACACATAGATAAAACAGGAGTGCCTATGAGTGCTACTACACTTTTAACGCAAGCAAACACTTTAACATAAATACGCTGAAGAATAACAAGGCAACACCTCCACCAATATGAGGAGGTGTTGCCTTTCTTCTTACACAGCTTCTCACTATCAAGTGGAAGGAATATTTTTTTCCTCCTTTGGTGAAGTGTTAAAGAATAACGGCAGCCGTGCAGCAGCAGCCACCAGTAATAATTGAAGAACAAAATCCTGGAAGGGAAAAAATGGAAACTAACGCCACTACAATGATAATAGCAACAGCAACAACAACAACAACGACGATAGCAACAACCACAATGCAGAAGAAAAAGCCAAGCCACTGTGTGACACAAAAGACAAAAGCAAAGTACTTAAGGATATGAATTGAAAGAACAAAAGGATCCACCGAGCAGTGGCAGTAGTGGCAAAGCTACCAAGGAAGGTACGAAGACAAGGACGACAAAAAAAGACAACCAAACGATTTGCAAGGAGTTGAAAATGACATTAAAGTAAACACACACACACAAACATAGTTGTTGTGTCATCTCTGGCTCTGGGAGAGTGAAAAAAAGAAACGCCCGAAGAGCCCGGGACACAACAAAGAGGGAAAACAAATTTTAAGTAATCAAAACGATTTTCAGCGATTTTTTATTCCGTTCGCTATATTTTTTGTGTGTTTTATTATCCGACTATAAGAAAACAATACCATGGCAAAGCCACTGCACACACACACACATATACACTAAGACAAAACTGAGAAAATTGAATGAGCAAAAGCCATCGTATCGTCAGTGATAAAAAGATTTTAAAATTTATGAGAATTTAAGTGATGGAAGATGAAGATAAGGAGGAGGTGATAGTCGGTATAAGGCTAATGGGAGTCGTTCATAGAGGAACCGATAGGAAGATTTAAGAATAACACGAGAGATATGGGGCTTTATGGGAGTGGTGTTTCCGATTGTTAATAGACTGAGGGCAGTGTTTATAAACGAGCTGGAGGGAGTCTCTATAGACGAGCTGAAGGGATTCTTTATAGTCTACCTGGAGGGAGTATTTATAGTCTACCAGGAGGGAGTCTCTATAGACTACCTGGAATGGGTCTCTATAGACGGAACGGAATGAAATCCCTGTGGAGGAGCCGAAGGGAGTCTTTAGGAACTGACTGGAAGAAGTCTCCTTACCTGAGCTGGAGAACGACTTCGATGATCTTCAGGATGGCTTTATAACCGTGCTGGAGGGTGACTAAATGGACAAAGTTGAGTGGTATAGACTAAATGGAGGAAGCATTATATATGAGCTGAATGACGACCTGATAGAAGAGAAAGAGTAATTTGTATAGACAAACAGGAGATGGTATTTCATTGAGCGAGAGCTGAATGGCGACTTCAGAGATGAACTATAGAGTGGCTTTTTAGATGAGCTTGTTGACGAATTTATAGCCGGGCTGGATGACGACTTTACAGCCTAGTAAGAAGGCAACATTATAGCTGAGCAGAAGTTTAGCTAGAGAGCGATCTTATAGACGAAATGGAGTTAATCTATGATAGACAAACCGAACCACGCAGTATTTATTCACTAACTGAAGTAGGAGGTATTAATAGACGAGCCGAAAAGAGTATTTTTGTCTTTGTGTCTAATGTAGACAAACTGAAGCATAATGTATTAAAAACGAATAAGGCAGACGTTATAGACGGCCTGGAGGCAATCTTTAGAAACGATCTTGACGAATGTGTAGGATCGAAGGACTGAAGACTAAGTAATCCATAATTGACTAGCGAACCTGACACATACCTAAATATTACGGAATCCATAATAGACTATCGAGCCCATCATTTACCTGAAGTTCAGGATACTCCACAGATGTTTTATAGGCAATCTGAAGGGTCTGGAAATATCTATAGATAAGTTGGAGGGAGTCTCTATCGTAGTGCTGAAGGTCTATGGCAGTTCGGTAGTCTTCTATAAAAGATGTGATGGGAAAACAAGTTAATCTCAGGCGAACTAAAGGTCTAATGTGGTATCAGATATTTGCTGGGAGGACAGGGCACTAGTCACTGCAAAGATGCAGGGTTGCTGAAGGGTCAGGGTTAAAGGAATACATAATACACGAGCTGGCTATCATAGACCAGATGTGAGAGAATCCACGGAGGCGAGCTAATCTGTGTAGGCTGTATAGGTCAGTTAAATGGGTCCAAATAGTTTAAGCTGGCGGTTCAGTGAAGTGTACTGACAACCTATAGAGTCGGTGAGTTTATACAAGCAGGTTGAAGAACCAGTTAGTCTTATTAAATGAGCTGAAACCTGAAAATGACTACCATAGATTTGGGAGGCCTTTGAGTCTGCGTAAGAGATATGCCGGTGAGTTTATACAGACAAAGAAAAGACCAGTCACATTAAAGGGTGAAAGAGTCGATCGTAGACTTGAAAGGCCTGTGAGTCTACGTAGGATATATGCAGGCCTGATTCTGTACATGGGAGCTTCATAGGGAACTGAGGGATACTTAGAGGTTATGAGGAGCATTCGGACATATGACCCTATATAAACGAGCTGAAGCATTTCGGAGCTTTTCATAGAACAAATAAAGTTGCACTAAGTCGATATAGAGAAGAGGACCCAGAAAGTTTATCATAGACTAGCAGTGGGGCCAGTATTCCTCTCATTGACGAGACGAGAGGCTATTGAGTCTGTCATAGACAAGCTGCAAGTGTATCCTAGACGGCCTTAAGAGTTTTTATATAGACCTGATGTGAAGGCAGGCCAAGGAGCTGAATAGCCAGTGAGGCGATCATAGACAACCTAAAGGGCCAGTGAGTCTATCATAGAGAAACTGAAGGCCGAGCTGAAGGGCTTGTGAGTCTACCGTAGACGAGCTGAAATATTAAGTCTGTCGTAGACGAACTCAAGGGCCTGTGTGTCTACCGTACACGAGCTGAAGGCCATGCGGGTGTATCTTAGAAGAATGAGCTGAAGAGCCAGTTAGTCTTTCGTAGACAAGCTGAATGGCCACTGAGGCTATATTAATGAATCAGTCAATCAGTAAGTCTATATAGACGAGTGGAAAGACCAGTGAGTCCATGTAAGTGTAAGTGAGCTGATGGTCTAGTGAGTCTACAATAGACGCGCTGTCTATAGACGAATTAAGCGGCTAGTAAGTCTATCATAACTGAGTGGCCAGTCAATCTATCACAAACGAGGTAAATGGTCAGTGAGTATATTATAGACGTGCTGATGGGTCAGTGAGTCTATCATTACAGCACTGATGATCTACAAGTCCCGTGAGTCTATCATAGATGAGCTGATGGTACTGTTAGTCGATTACAGCAGACAGATAATTCTATATAGATGGGTTGACCCTTTAGCTCGTCACTGGGAGGCTAGTTTTTCGATGAAGCCCACGTGGAGGGTCATTGAGTATATAAAACCTGTAAGGAGGGGGAATCTATAGACTCTCCCTGTAAAATTAGCAAGGATTCGGAGATCATTTGTTGTGTTAGTGAATTTATATGTGCGAATTTCCTTCTTACCCTTTACGAAAAAGTTGAACTGTATTTTTCCCCAAAATTCCCTTCAACATATTTCCATATCCCGATAACCTTTAAAGCCACTTTTAAATTTTTTAAACACAAAAACACATCCTTTCTACTGCAATTTAGAATAATAATGACCTTCATACAAATGCCAGACAGTGACGCGGCTTTTTCAATAAACACACACACACACCCGCACACGTCCACACAAAGAGAATCATCCAAACGTTGACGGCGGCAAAAAAGCGAACATATCTTTTATGTTTTGTGTCCTGCCAAACAATTCCTAATTTATACAACAAAATATATATAGCAATGATTTGATATTCTTTTATGTCGTCGTCGTTGTTGTTGCTGTTGTATGGTGATTTTTATTATTTGTTGTATTCGGCTTTTATTCTACTCTATATATTCGTTCATTCATTTTAATATCAGAAAAAGGTTAATTGAAATTTTATCTTTGAACTTCATCAAGTTGTGTGGGCGGGTAGGAGGGGAAGAGAGAGTGAAAAAAAGGACAGCTTCCAGGAGGGGCGGTTAAAAAAATGTTGGGAAAATTGTAATACTATAAGAGGCCTACGTTGGAATGAACTTACAAATATTTGAATTTCAGATTTTTGGAAATGAAAAAAATCCGCAGAGGCCCCAGATAGGTTTATCACAGAGGCCTCATTATTATTTATTTTTATTCTCCGATTATTTCCAACCACTGCTAAGACCCCTCCTCGTTTTAGGCTCATATGACTGAAAATTTAACCACTTTCAAAATAAATTCGTTAATTTGAAAACTGAAACAAGAGCTCGACATGTATGTATATAAGGATAACAGGATAAGCGAACCTGAAAGAAATAAAAAAACCGGCAAAAAGAACTAGTCGAAATTGGATTTTAGTATGGCTCTTTTTTATTCACGCTGTACTTTAATCTAAATAATTGCGAAACATTCAAAGTCCATTTATGCGAGAATGTTGTGAAATCTTTTGTATGGTTTACGGGTTGGCAGAGGACACTATACAACGTACATGCATAGAGGATATGTATGTGAGGATATCAACGCGAAAGCGTGGTTTTATTTTAGTAGAAAAAAATCTAATATTTTCTAAAGGGTTGTTAAATGAGAAAATGTTTAAATTCTTTCAGAATGTCAGGGCAACAAGGACTTCCTTCACATAATCTATAAGCACTATCCTACCCTTGAAACCTTCAGCTCGTTTATGTAAATTCACTGGCCCTAAAGCTCGTCTATGGTCATTCAGCTCTTCTATATAGACTAACTGGCCCCTCATCACGCCTACATAAACTGACTGGCCCCTCTGTTCGTCCACATAGACCCACTGGCACCTCAGCTCGTCTACGACAGGCTCACTGGCCCCTTAGTTTGCTTATGATAGACTCACTGGCCCCACAGCTCGTCTATGGTAGACTCACTAGCCCCTCAGCACGTCTATGATAGACTCACTGGCCCCTTAGCTGGTCTATGACAGGCTTACTGACCCCCAGCTCGTTAATGATGGACTCATTGGCACCCCAGCTGGTCAATGATCCCTTCAGTCGAATAAAGAGACTCACTGGCCCTGGGCCTTCTGCTCGACTAGGATAAATCCCTTAACCTGCAGCTCGACTATAATAGTCTCACTGGCCCTTTAGCTCCTCTATGACAGATTCACTGGCCCTTCAGCTCTTCTATGATAGACTCACTGATGCTTCAGCTCTCCTCTGATAGACTCACTGTTCCTTCAGCTCGTTTATGACAGACTCACTGGCCTTCAGCTTGTCTATGATAGACTCACTGGCCTTTCAGCTCGTCTATGATAGACTCACTGGCCCTTCTGCTCGTCTATGACAGACTGACTGGCCCTTCAGCTCGTCTATGATGGGCTCACTGGCCCCTCAGCTCGTCTACATAGACTCGTTGGAACTTCATCTCCTCTATGATAGAGTCATCTTTATGGACTGATTGGCTCTTCAACTCTTTTATAATTGTTTCTGACTGAACTTTTAACTCGTCTATGGAAGATACACTGGTCCTTCAGCTATCTATCTATAAGCACTATCCTACCCTTGACTTTGAAACCTTCAGCTCGTTTATGTAAACTCACTGGCCCTAAATTCAGCTCTTCTATATAGACTAACTGGCCCCTCATCACGTCTACATAAACTGACTTGCCCCTCAGTTCGTCCACATAGACCCACTGGCATCTCAGCTCGTCTATGACAGACTCACTGGCCCCTTAGCTCGCCTATGATAGACTCACTCACTATGGTAGACTCACTAGCCCCTCAGCACGTCTATGATAGACTCACTGGCCCCTTAGCTGGTCTATGACAGGCTTACTGACCTCCAGTTCGTCTGTGATGGACTCATTGGCACCCCAGCAGGTCGATGATAGACTCACTATCCCTTCAGTCGAATAAGGAGACTCACTGGCCCAGGGCCTTCTGCTCGACTAGGATAAATTCCCTGAACCTGAAGCTCGACTATAATGGTCTCACTGGCCCTCTATGACAGATTCAATGGCCCTTCAGCTCTTCTACGATAGACTCACTGACGCTTCATCTCGTCTACGATAGACTCACTGTTCCTTCAGCTCGTTTATGACGGACTCACTGGCCCTTCAGCTCGTCTATGATAGACTCACTGGCCCTTCAGCTCTTCTATGACAGACACATTGGCCCTTCAGCTCTTCTATGATAGACTCACTGATCCTTTCACTCGTCTGTGATAGACTCACTGGCCCCTCAGCTCGTCTACATAGACTAGTTGGAACTTCATATCCTCTATGATAGACTCATCTTTATGGACTGATTGGCTCTTCAACTCTTTTAAGATTGTTTCTGACTGAACCTTTTACTCGTCTACGGAAGATACACTGGTCCTTCAGCTAGTCAATGATGGACTTACTGGGTCTTCAGCTTGTCTATGATAGACTCACTGGCCCTTCAACTCGCCTTTGATAGAATCGCTGGCTCTTCATCTCATCTATGATAGAGTCCCTGACCTCACAGCTCATCTATGACCGTCTCACTTGCCGCTCATCTCGTATATACATATATGCTCAGTGCCCTTCAACTCGTCTATGATAGCTCTTCTATAATAGACTTACTGGCTCTGCAGCTCATCTATATAGACTCACTGGCACCTCAGCTCCTCTATGATAGGCTCACTAGCACCTCAGCTCTCTATGATAGACTCCCCGCCCTCAGCTCGTGTATATAGACTAACTTCAGCTCGTTCACATGGAGTCAGTGGCCCTTCAGCTTGCCTATGATAGACTCATTGGCCTTTCAGCTCGTATATGGAGCCTCCTGGCCCTCAACTCGTCTATGACAGGCTATCTGGCCCGCATGTCGTTTATGATAGACTCACTGGTACCTTAGCTGGTCTATGATATACTCCCTGGCCATTTATTTCGTCTACGATATACTCACTGGCCCTTCAGGTCGTTTATGATAGACTCGCTGACCCCTCAGCTTGTCTCTGATAGATCTCTAGCCCGTAGCTCGTCTATTTAGATTAGCTGGCTCTGGCCCCTCGCATATATAGACTCAGTGGTCCTTTAGATCGCCTATATTGACTCTGTGGCCCCTCAGCTCATATATATGTATGCTTACTGGCTCCTCATCTCACCTATATAGACTCACTGGCCCATTCCGTTCGTCTGGTTCTTCAGATCCGCTAACCGGCTTATGAAGGACTTTCTTTAGTACTTTCCTAACATATCCCTTTAACACCAGAGTTCTACATCCTCCTCAATCACCCTATCTTCCTGAGCGCAAAGAGCATACACCATTCATTATATATTTGAAATAGAGACAAACACACTCACACATATGTAATAACCACGGTGCATATAATACTCAAAATTGAAATGTAAAATGCCAGTGAGAGGAGTTGGAAGGGTAAGGGGTGGTAGAGAATTGCAAGTAATTTGCATAAAATGTCTAAAAATATTTACTTTACAATGCAAATTTATGCAAAACGTGTCAATGTGCTAACAAAAAGCCTAATTTCAGAACGTTCAAAAATTGGAAGAGAAGGGTAAGCCCAAAACGAAAACGAGGCGTTACAAAAATATATCACCATTCGAATGAAATATACCACTCGCAAAAGGGGGGGCAGAGGATGCTTGAACATCCAGCCCAAAAACCTAAATATACGTACAGCCACCTATATTTGGCGGTGCTGAGTGGCATGTATGTCACGGCATCGCCGTGAAACATGTAACATATCAGGATAATTCACTTTTTGTTGTTGTTGTTGGATGTTGGGTTCCCAACATTCATAGGTGACGGTAATATATGCAGTCAGGCTGTCAGTCAGTTAGGCAGTCAGTCACATAGCCTCGTTTGCATACACTTCAGTTAGCCGGCAATATAGTTATTTACACACACACACACAAACATATACTCTCCGAAAGGATACCACGAAAAATCTATGCCAACTGTCGTGGCATAGAAACCAGCACACCTTTATGTTGTTGTTTCTTGTCGGAGCTCAGTTTAGCGATCCCGTTTCCATAAACAAAAATAGTAACCAACACCAGTGAATCAACGCCAAACTGGATGTTTAGGTTGTTGCCCTAAATAAAATGGGAAATGCATAGGTGAAAAGGGGTTATTGCGAATTTTTAGGGATGAGGAGAATTTTTGTTTTGGCTTCGAATTTTAGAAAAGTGTTCAATATTATGGTGGGCTATCGCAGACTTATGGAATATCTTGTAAAGGATATTAAGTATTCAATTTACCAGTAACCAACTAGCAACCTACCACAAATATAGCTTCTAAAGACGAGCTGTCTTTATCATAAACTCATCATCCTTCAGCTTATCTATAGACTCACAGATCCATAAGCCCGTCTATGGAATAGCCTGCTATGTATTAGGTATTCCGTTCATCTATAAACTACTGGTACCTCTGCTACCATACCCTTCTTTGACCTTCCTCACATGTTGAAAAATTCGTCAGTAGCCTTTCAAAGGTTCTAGGGACAAGCTGTCTTGCCTCTAGAATTTGGACATGGAGTCTCTTCAGATTTCCAATGAAGGTGATTCGAATGGTCTATGAGGCACGTCGGGTACTGTATTTCCTAAAATACCACCAAAAATTTCTCTAGCTCTTCAGCGAAAACCCCAATAAAATGTCACTTTGACCTTCAGTACAACTACGATAGCTTCCTGAGTCCACACCCTCAAATAAAAAACCAGTAAGGAAAGTAGAAAAGTCGGGCGGGGCCGACTATATGATACCCTTCACCACTTTGGGTATATTCAACAGATGAATGCTAATAGACGTCGAATTCTGCAACCTATACTAAATTTTTCATTTGTTCAGATATACGGTTGCTTCTTACAATGGGACAAAATTACCAAAACTCGGCAGAAAATATATATAGAAGCTCTATCAAAATCTGAACCGATTTCTACACTTTCCAAATTTCAAAACTTTAGTACGTTGTGCAAAATTTGTGTCAATTTTGTGTAAAATTGGACGAAAATATATATGTAGAAGCTATATCAAAATCTGAACCGATTTCAATGAGAATGGCAGAGATTATCTTATATTAACTTCTGTATTGTACATAATTGTGTGGCAATCGGACAAACTTTGGGTCTTTAGTGCACAATTTACATAAAATCGGAAGCAAAAATATATAGGAGCTATATATAAATCTCATTTCACTTAAATCTCCAGACTCATTTTAGTACACTATGCCAAATTTTGTGCAAATCGAAATATGTATAGGGACTTCGGTACACTATTTACATTAAATCGGACGAAAATTTATATAGGAGCTATATTTAAATCCAAACCGATTTTCGAGAAACTTAACGTGCACTATTCTAGACTTAATTAAGTACGATATGCCAAATTTCGTGCAAATCGAAGGATATATAGGGACTTTGGTACACCATTTACCTTAAATCGGACGAAAATATATATGGGAGCTATATCTAAATCTGAACCGATTTTCAGCAAACTTAACACACATAAATCTAGACCTAATCCATTTCGCTATGCCAAATTTCGAGCAAATCGAAGGATATATAGGGACTTTGGGGCACCATTTACATCAAATCGGACGAAACTATATATGGAGCTATATCTAAATCTGAACCGATTTTCTCGAAACTTCGCAAACATCACTCAAGGCTTAATTTAATACGTTATGCCAAATTTCGTGCAAATCGAAAGATATATAGGGAATTTGGGGCACCATTTACATGAAATCGGACGAAACTATATATGGGAGCTATATCTAAATCTGAACCGATTTTCTCGAAACTTGGCAGACATCACTCTAGGCTTAATTTAATACGTTATGCCAAATTTCGTGCAAATCGAAAGATATATAGGGACTTTGGTACTCCATTTACCTTAAATCGGACGCAAATATATATGGGAGCTATATCTAAATCTGAACCGATTTTCAGCAAACTTAACACACATCAATCTAGACCTAATCCATTTCGCTATGCCAAATTTCGAGCAAATCGAAGGCTATATAGGGACTTTGGGGCACCATTTACATGAAATCGGACGAAACTATATATGGGAGCTATATCTAAATCTGAACCGATTTTCTCGAAACTTGGCAGACATCACTCTAGGCTTAATTTAATACGTTATGCCAAATTTCGTGCAAATCGAAAGATATATAGGGACTTTGGGGCACCATTTACATGAAATCGGACGAAACTATATATGGGAGCTATATCTAAATCTGAACCGATTTTCTCGAAACTTGGCAGACATCACTCTAGGCTTAATTTAATACGTTATGCCAATTTTCGTGCAAATCGAAATATATATAGGGACTTTGGGGCACCATTTACATGAAATCGGACGAAACTATATATGGGAGCTATATCTAAATCTGGACCTATTTTCACGAAACTTGGCAGACATCATTCTAGACTTAAATGATTACGCTGTACCAAATTTCGTGCAAATCGAAAGATATATAGGGACCGTTTACATTAAATCGGTTAAATATATATATGGGAGCTATATCTAAATCTGAACCGATTTTTCCCAATTTCAATAGGGTTCGTCCTTGGGCCGAATAAGTGACCTATGCCAAATTTCATCCAATTCGGATCATAAATGCGACCTGTACTTTGTTTACAATTTAACATGGACAGACAGACAGACGGACGGACAGACGGACAGACGGACGGACATGCTTAAATCGACTTAGAAAGTGATTCTATGCATATTCTCAAAAGGAACCATGTGTCTATCTCGTTTCCTTTTGCCTGTTACAAACATATGCACAAAGACATAATACCCTGTACCACAGTGTGGTGAAGGGTATAAAAACCTCCATTCCCATCGTATATGATAGAATCTAAGAACCAACAGCTATTATATTAAAATAGTATCCCTAGACCTCACCCCGTATAGTTTGCCAATACTCGTCCTCAACTCAACTATACCGACTTACTGGTCCTTCAAATTCTCTTTCAGTGGTCTACTAACCTCTCAAGTCATCTCTGATATACACCAGACCAGACAGAAATCCAAAATCTTGTGGACTTCAAAACTTCTTAACAAAAATTTGGTCATTTATTACGCTTTGAAAGGATCCCCGAACCGTTATATAATAGAAGGGCTATGAAAACATATCAGGCATCAATCTCATATATAAATATTTCGATCTACCTGCCCTGACACTAACCTGTAAAAACTCCATTATTCTTCCGATACATATGGAATCCCTGAACTTTATTATCGCCTATAAAAATTGACCTACTTCAGACTAACTGGCCCTCAAGATCACCTATACGCACTCACAGACTCTACCGACTTATTGGTCCTTCAAATCTTCTTTAGGTATTCTACTTGCCTCTCAAATTAACTCTAATAGACATCCGACCTTTTATCTGGTCTATATAGGAGTTCCTTGGTTCATATGTGAATGAATCCCTCTATTATTTGCTTTTCTATATGAAACAATACCGAAGCTTAATCTCATCGTACATAAATTTCTTAGCCCGTTAGTTAGGTTACGAAAGACTGGCCGACCATTCAGATCGTCAACAATAGACTATTCGACTCTCCTATGTAGACTCAATGAACTATCAACTTGACGTAAAGAGTCACTTGCACTTCGTACTATAGTACTGGCCGTTCAGCTCGCCTAAGCAAATGAACTATCTCTTCAGTCCAACTGTCTCAAAAACCAGGGTCTTAAGACATTTTAATATATTCCCATTTCTCTCTGTATCTAGTCTATACATACTTCCTGATCTTTCAGTTTATCTATGATAGATTTCTGATTCATCAGCTAGTCTATATAGACCATCTGCCCTTCAGTCTATCAGGGTTGAGTTTTTGTCCCTTCAATCTATATATGATAGATTTTCTTACCCCTCAACTCATCTATTTTGACTCACTCACCCTCAATCTCTAGACTAGCTGACCCTTCAGTCGATCTGTGATAGTCCCGGTGGGCTTCTGCAACAGATCCAGCTTGTCTATGATAGACATGTCGACACCTTAGCTCGTCTCAATAACATCTTGTCTGTGATAGGCTATTTGACCCTTCATTAGGGAGTTTAAACATCCTGAACCTTCAGCCCATCTATATGGACTGTTTAACCCTTCAGCCCATCTATAGGACTCTCTGACAATTCAGCTCATCAGCGACATATTTTCTGACCCAGCTCGTCTTTATAGACTTTCTGAACCAGGAGCTGGTCTATACAAACTCCCGTACCTTTCAGTCTATCTATGATAGATTTTCTAGCCCCTCAGCTGATCTATGTAGACTATCTGTCCCTTCAGCCCTTCAGAAAAGACTTTCTTAACCTTCAGTCCATCTATGATAGATTTTCTTACCCAACAACTTTTATATATTAACACACGCAAGTAAGCTTGTCTATATAAACTACATGACCCTTCGGCCGGTCTATGATAATCTCTGCTAGTCCTCAGCCCATCTGCAACAGACTCACTGATCCTCAAGCTCGTCTATGATAGACATGTCGTCCCCTTAGATCATCTAAATAAAATCCTGCCCGTCTCCGTTTTGACCCTTCAGTTAACCTGGTAAACCACTTGCCCCTACACTCCATCTGATATGGTCTCATTGACTCTTCAGGTCTTCTATTGTTTGACTACCTGGCCCTTCATCTAATATAGACTCTCTGAGCTTTCAAACCGTCTGCGGTGAAAGGTCAATGGATGAGCTGCAGGGTCAGGTTCTTTATTAAGAAGAGATAGATGGTCAGGTAGTTTTCGGAGATGACATGAAAGCTAAAAAGGTCAACTATCGACCAGCTACAGGGTCAGTGTACCAAACATACTCGAGATTTAGGGTCAGTGACTTTATATAGGTAGGCTACCTGGCCATTCAGTTTGTGTACGATAGACTCCCTGGCCCTAAGCGTTAGACTTTTTCATTGATAGTCTTTCTGACCCTTCCGCAGGACTATGTTAGATCACCAAACCTCTTGTGGTCTATTGTAGACTCTATGAGCCTTCAGCTCGTATTCGAAAGACTCACTGGTATTCTAGCTATTCTACCTGACTTTTCAGCTCGTCTTTATAAAATGACTGCCAAGTTCATCTATATGGATTCGCGAAGTCTACAATAAACTAGCACATACTCTTCAGGTTGTCTTTTATAGGCTCTGCGTGGCTTCACCTGATCGGTAATAGACTCCCTGACCCTTCAGATTGTCTATGATAAACTTCCTGTCCGTTCAGTCCGTGAGCGATATACTTTCGGAAACTTATTGACCCTTCAGCTCATCGATAATAGACTGTCTGACTATTCAGAAGGTATATATGAACACCCTGTCCCTTCAGTTAATCTATTTATTTACTACACAGCCCATCTGTAGAATCTTCCCGACCTTTTTAGCTCATCCATATCGACACACTAAAGTTTTAGCTTGCCTCTGATAAACTATCTTACCTTTCAGATTGTCTATGATAGTCTCCTGCGCCTTCAACTCATTTATATGGACTCACTAACCCTTCAGTTGATCTATTAACACTATGTAAACGTTCAACCTGTTACCGATATACTCACTCGCCTTACTAATACTCTACTACCTGAATGTTCAACTCATCCATGCAAGGGGTCTGACTCATCAAGTAGATGAACTTACCTTATGAACTGACCCGTGTGTACTTTATGAACTGACCCATGTGCTCATGAACTGACCAATGTGCCGATCATCTATATGGAGTCACTGAACCCCAGATGGTCTATGCCAGATTCTCAGACCCTTCAACCCGCCTGTGATAGATTATTTGACACCAACGCTCGTTTATATTTCCTCACTAACCCTTCAGCTCGTCTATGATCGACTCTCTTGGCCCTCTGCAGCTCGACGATGATAGATTTGAGGAACTGACCCTTGAACACATTCTATAGAAACTACCTAACTCTTTAGGTAATAGCTGACTCTTCACATGGCCTATTCCAGATTTCCTGACCATTCAGACCCTTTCTAAATATTCCCTGGTCCTTTGTCTCTTCCACGTAGAATGTATCACTCCAAATATCAAATTTCACTTCTAATCACGATGCATTCCCAATCTAAGTTACCCATAGCTATCCCACATCTAACCACCTCCGCAAAATTCGCGAAAAATATCAATTCATACGAAATGGGTGTGTTTGCACCTATATGTGTGTGTGTTTGTATGTGTCTGTTTGTTTTCGAAAATAAGCATTCACTCGCATTGCATGCTTTAATGATGGCCTGACGTTGTCAGTTAGTCTCCCAGTCAAAAGCGTCAGTCAATCTTTGTTTTATTTAAGTGGAACACGCCAAACTCAATGGAGCAACGTCAGTCAGCCAGGCAATCACTTGCAGTTCTTTTGGGGGAAGACAAGCCTCAACTACTTAGACCTACAATTTGTATATGATGGTTTTTGTTGTTGCTAGTTGTTGTTGTGTTTATATTGCCATTGTTGTCGATGCATTTACAGGCGTTTCTGCCGAACAACAATAGTGTTTAGATTGTATTTTTGTTGTAGTTGTTGTTTTTATTTTTATTAGAATTGTTTTCGCTTTCTTTCTTTTTTTTCGGGTGGAGAGAAGGGAAAGAGTTGATATTTCGTTTATTTTTGTTTAGCCACACTGCCAAGCCAAACTAATCTGTTAATAGAAACATTAACGACATGCAGCAGGACGAGCCGAAATGTTTTCGTAACACGCCACTTTGGTGTTGCACATTAAATATAACATGCAACGATTCATGTGGCCAAGAATAGCAGTAGCAACAACAACAGCAGACTAAAAGTCAAAAAGTTTTCCATGTCGTCATCCACTTCTTGCCCGTCATCATCATCATCGTCCACGAGGCCATAAAGGTTAGTAGTGACGTTGCAATTTGCGAATAGTTTTCGGTGTTTCGTTGTTTTGCCAAAGGCGATTTGGTGAGGGGCGTGTAAGTGTGCTAAATGATTTTTAACAAGCCTGGCATTTTCAAATGAAGTGCAAATTACCATCGAAGTAAATTAATGGTAAAGGATGATTAGAAAGGGTCAAATGGAGGGGGAGATTTTCAATTAAAGTTGTACGAATAGACATAATTTGGGTTACTTTATACATTTCTTGGATTCGAAGGCTGTTTTGAATGTCAATGAAATACTCAGTGGACTTAAGTAATTACCGGTAGATTTTTCTAAGCCTCATTTATAAAATCCGGTTTTTCCCCAAAATTCCCTAAACCAATTTTTGACCTTTTATCACATATGTACGTAAAAGGTTCTCTGATCCATCTGCACTTTTATGAAACCAGAAATTCCTGTTATTTTAGATAGAATCCCTAGTTCTTTAGATTGTCTTTATATCTCTTTAGATCCTTCAGTTCGCCAAACCCCAAATCGCCTTTCAAAGTCCCTAAATGGTCTTTACAAGACTCCAAACTTCCTACTAATCTCTAATAGACTTAAGCCTTCCTTAAGCGAAATAGATGAGCTGTGCCAAATTTCATCCAATTCGGATTATAAATGCGACCTGTACTTTGTTTACAATTTAACATGCTGGTACTTCAGCATGACATCGATTATTTCCATATTCACCTCATCTACGAACAATTAATTGACCCGATAGGGCACCCTATGTATTCATTGCTTAGGAACTGACTCGCTGACTCTTTATCCTCTCCGATGTAGACTTCCTGATACTTTTGCTACTCTGTACAGACCCTGTATTGAATACTATGGTTTTTGCTTCGATCGATTATTTTGACCTTTAATTCATCTACAAACAATTCATTGATACTGACCCTTCACCTTCTGGTATTTCAGCAAGACATCGATGGATTAATTGACATGGTACAACGCCCTTACGGCGTTTATGGAAAACTACTTGAACCTTCAGATCATCTGTATCGGCTACCTGACCTCCACCAGACCTTCTAGGCCTTCTGTTTGAAAAATTTCCTGATCTTCCATCTGAAGTCTATAAACTTCCTGACTCTTCAGTTCGACTAAAATTATCAAACTATCTTCCCCTTAAGCTTGTCTGTGCTACTATTTTATTCATCAGGATTTCCTGGCCATTATATAGTTTCCTTGGACATGCAGTTCATCTGTTAAATCTTCCTGACCAAATACATTCATCTGTACTCAGTTCATCTGCAAAAGTTTGCTGACCCCGCACATTTCTGTAAGTATCCTGTAGAGACGTCATTGCTCAGCAGTTTACCTACATAATACCTGACCCTTAAGGTCTTCAGAACGTACCCTTTAACACTTTCTCCTCCCTATTTGGATTTCATTGATCAGTAGTATATATGTAAAAGTACTGTCTGGACCTTTTTTGTCGTCGAAGAAACTTTCCCGGCCCCGAAGTCTAGCAGACCCACTGTCTCTGGGGTACAGTCCTGACGAAGTCTTTACAGACCTGAAAGGAAAAATATGTACATATTCGAGGTCCTACATTTCACCTTTGAAGTCTTAGTGGCCTTTCGAAGAGTTTAGAGGTCTGACAGTTTTCTGTGTAAGGTTGCCTGTCGTTGGTATTCGTTCTGAAAGACTTCAAAAGACTCGGTAGCTCTGAAACTTGTCTATAAAAACTGTTATATTTAAGTCATATTCGGAAAAATATCTGACCCTGTAACCATCTGTACAATACTCTTTGACTCTTTCTGAACCTCCAGTTTATCTGTACACAATGGTATCTCAGCTCAGATTGTAATGACTCTGACTCTTCATATGACCGGTTTCTTCAGATTGTCTATGAATGAATTTCTGATCCTTCAGTCGCCTCTGAATACCTCCTTTATACTTCGGTTCACCTAAGAAACAGCCTCATCTATTGAAGTTTGTTAACCCATACCTTCCATAATGAACCCCAGGTTCTTCTAATTTTCTCTCTGAAGGGTCAACAAGTCTATAAGGTTTCCCTGGCCCTTCAATTTTCGGTGATTGACTCATTTCCATAATTCTACCTGTTTAGCTATGGCTCATCATCTCCTCCATAATGAACCCCAGGTTCTTCTAATTTTCCCTCAAAAGGGTCAACAAGTCTATAAGGTTTCTCTGGCCCTTCAATTTTCAGTGATTGACTCATTTCCATAATTCTACCTGTTTAGCTATGGCTCATCAGCTTTTCTATTTAATATTTTCTTACACTCTACCCCATCCATGATAACTTCCTGACTCTTAAGCTCCTCTATAAATTTCTTCGAACCCATTTCTGCACAAAGTAATTAGCAGCATAATGCATAGGTATGAACAAAATCATTGCTTTTTAACATCAACAGGGAAGTGACCTGAACACCCCCCACACATACACATTCATAATTTCTAAACGGGGTTTTGAAAAAAAAAATTGCCTGGACAACTGTTGAAACTTCATCACCGTCACCATCCCAACACCATCTAAGGTACCACGATGGGATAGTCTGCAATAAACATTATCTTGAACCTCTGACAATATCTTCATTGGATGTCGGCTAAATGCTGCATTGTTGGACTCAGCCTGGGTACCATCCACAACGTCAATTCTTAATGACGTTGTCGTCGGAATCATCGCCATCGTCACATGGCAAGGAAGTAATGTCAACGTCATGATCATCCTCATAATCATTCAGCTTAATCAATGTTATTCTATACAGACATATACACATACATAGATATTCGTATACATATTTGAAGGTGTATGTGACAATATAAGCCATTCTCATGGTACATGGTGCTGCCAAAACTGTCTGGATCCGCCATGTTTTTTTTTTACGTTTTTTTTCGTCTCAGTATACTTGTGTAAGCCATGTAGCTCGTTATAATTGCATTGTAATAGGAATATAGTTGTTTGGCACACACATACATCTACACCTACATACACACTCCCACACACATAATCACCTGAAACCAGTCGGTCTGCATGTTGCTGTCACCAACTCCCTAGTTAACACTCTGTCTCTCTAATGCTCCATAGCTTAACATACAATGGAGGGCGTTTATTGGCAAATGGTGGCAGCACCAGTGCACCCACATACACCTGCTCCACCGACCTCATCATCCTGCATCGATGCATGGCTACAAAAATGTGAACAGAAGATTGGTCTGCTGCTGCTGCTACTAATTTCCAATCTCACTTGACATTACAGTCATTTATTTCATACTTTATAGTTTAAGTTTTCCCTGCCATGTTGCCACTCGCCATGGCATCAGGTCCCCATTTGACTGTTGCACGGTTGAACTGCAACACAATCATCATCATCACAAGCTTTCGTTAGTACCTACTTCCAAGGAGTAGAGGGAGTAGATTTTAACCAGTTACCCATTTATTAGAGGGCAACTGGTGGGCACACAAAGGTGCTGTCGTTTTGTTATTGTATTGGTTTGACATTGGCTTGCATGTGTGTGTGCGGGTTGTTACTGATTTTTATCGGTTTCAGGTTGTTCGACTTATTTATGTGTCTGCTGTTGCAACAAACTGTTATAGCTATGGTGTTAGTTACCCTTTGGGGACATTTGCAACCCAGTGAAAGATTTTTGAGGACAAATTATGGGACCTGTTGATCTAGGTTTTGGGAGTACTAAAGTCTCCACAATCGAGATAAATTTTTAAAGATTTTTTCTATAGAAAAATTGTCATACTTCCCCGAAATAACAGGAGAATTAGGGACCTGCCGATTATATTTTTGGGTGATATATATAAAATTGAGTCAAGTTTTGAAAAGAAGTCAATTTTTTTCTTTAGAAAAGTGTCAGACTTCCTGAAACTTCTCTGAAATCGAATGAGGTCTGATTTTTTTCTTCGGATGAAATGTCTGACTCTCTGACAGAGGTCAGATTCATTGGAATATGTGTCAGACTTTTTTATATTTCTCTGAAATACCAGAGAAAGTAGGGACTTGTTGATTTTAGTTTTGGGAGATATAAAGCCTCCAAAACTGAGCCTAATTTTAAAAGAAGTCAGATTTTTTCTTTGGAAAAATTGACAGACTTCCTAATATTTTTCTCGAAATATAAAATGTATAATTTTTTCTTCAGAAGAAATGCAGGACTCTCTGATAGCAATATTTTTGCAAAATATATAGCCTCTTTAGAATAAGTGTCAGACTATCTGAGGGACTTACAAGGCCTTCACATGGCATATGACACACTTTCCGACACTCAAGCTCATTCCATAACAATTCTTGAGGTTGAGAAACGAGACCTTCGGCTTGTCAATATATATCCATCGTCATTTCTGCCGAAAGACAAAAGCTTCCGGGATAAAAGAGAAAAGTTTTCTTCTATGAAATACGAGAGAGGTTAATTAAATGACTCAGACACTTGATAAGAGTCGTCGATATAAAATCCCTAACATATGATCCTATATGGCTCACCTTCATAAAATTCAGTAATAATCTTGTATATAAAGACTCATTGGGCCATTAGTTCCTCTAGCCCGTGGCCCTTCACCCTACCTGACCTTTAACTGGTCCACCCACGACCCCTTAACCATTCAGTACATCAATAACAATTTACATGTCCCTTCAGCTGTTTGAAGGACTCCTTGTATCTTGCCCATGAAAGACTTATATAACCTACAGATCATCTATGAATGGCTTATGCGTTTTAAAAGTATTCTCCTCTGAAATCAGTGAAGCTTATCTTCCATGATGGGCCTGCACACTCCCTGAAAGATTTATCTAACCTACATCTCATATTTGAATGACTTACTGCTCTTTAGTTGGTCTATGGAAACGTCCTGAACGTTTGTGCATTTAGGGTCTTCTCCAGTCAGATCACTGAAGCTTTGTCTTATGTGCTGAACTTGGATTTTTAGTTCTTCTAGGCCGTAGCCTTTAACACTTACTGGTCCGTCAGTTTTTTCCTGCTCATCTACAAAAATCCACCGGCTTTGAAAGACCCTTTGATCCTGCTGTGAAAGACTTTTCTAAGCTATGATCATCTATGAATGACTCTATCCTTTTCCGTTGGTCTATAAAAACTTCCGGAAACTCCTTCGCGTTTATAGCACAAAAATCTACCTGACCTTTCAGCTCGCCTATAAAAATCTACCTGTTTCTTTATTTCGTCTACAAAAATCTACCTGATGTCTTTGAAAATCTACCTGACCATTCAATTCGTCTATGAAAGACATATATACCCTTCAGATGAGCGACTCCCTGCCAGGACAGTTGATCTACAACTTCGGTATTTTATGGTTCAAGTCTTCTCCTTTAAAACTTATAAAGCTTGAGTCTTCTATGATGAACTCCCTGAACCTCCAACGTCTCTCTGAAATGCCTCACTAACTCTGAGTTCAACTTGCAGATACTTCGTCTCACTCTATGATGAACTTCTTGACACGTTGGCTCGTAGTTGGAAGATATCCTGAGATGGTCTATGAAATACTTATTAACATTTTGGCTTCCTGCCAGGACAGTTGATCTACAACTTCGGTGTTTTATGGTTCAGGTCTTCTCCTTTAAAACTTCCAAAGTTTGAGTCTTCTCTGATGAACTCCCTGAACCTCCAACGTCTCTCCGAAATACCTCACTGACTCTGAGTTCAACCTGCAGATACTTCATCTCACTCTATGATGAACTTCCTGACACGTTGGCTCGTATTTGGAAGATATCCTGACACTTAAGATAGTCTATGAAAAACTTCATGACATTTTCTCTCCTGCATGGAAGTATCCCTCACATTTTGGATCGCCAAAGAAAGCCATCCTTGATTGTTATCTCTTTTACTCAGGTTCCTGACACTTCAGATTCACTTTCTAAGGTTAACAATTCATTAGGACTATGAAAGACAATCTGCCACTTCATCTCTACTATGAATAACTTCCCGACCCTTCAGCTCTTCTATAATGAATGATTTCGTTCTTTTGAGAGAGAGAAAATTCTACTAATTTCCTTCTACTTTTAAGGTAATCAGGGGATGACTTCTACTTAAACTTCCAAATATTCCCTTTAAAGACATCCTCACCATTTTGCTTAGTAAAAATATTGAGAGTAGGAGAAACTAATTTCAGATTCGACCATATAAAGCCCAAAATGATTAGATAATAAGCTCATCAAATGTCTGACAAGTTCAGGACGACTTAAGAAGAGCTAGAGGTCCGAGATAGACTTCTACTTACCCATGTCTACCTTTCAGGTCATCTGTAAAAGACTCCTTAGATCTTCAGATGGGTTATATCAACTTTCTCATCTAATTCTACCTTATCCACCCATCATCCATTTAATGCAGACTTCCGAATCGTTTTGTTTAGTAACATTAGTGAGAATGGGAGGACCAGAAATTTTAATATAAGGAACCAATACGAGATGAGGATAAGCAATTGGTTTCAGCTATAAGAGAAGGATCTGATTAGAAATTGGAAGTAATTATGAGGTACTCATTGGAATTACTAATATTATAGTAGAAACTTGTTAGAGGTCCAAATAGTTCAGGAGGAGGATGAGCTCATTAAAGATCTGAAAAGGGTACGAGTTAGTAACTGGATCCCGATTAAAACTGCGTGGATTCATTAGATGTTCGACTAGAATAGGAAGAATCTAACTGAAGTTGCGAGGGAGACTTCTACTTACCTCCTTCGACCTTTCAGGTTGTTTGTGGAAAACTCCCGATGTCATCAGGTGACTTCATCTTCCTAATGCTATAGTGTGTGTAGAAGGAACTAATTATATGTCCGGCCAGAAAAGTAGGACCTCATAAGAAGCTACACCACAATATGAGGAACTACTTCGAAGCCCAATTAAGAAACAGCAGTTAATTTGGCAAAAATAGTATAAGCTGATTCGGAGTCCGACTAGCCGAGGAGAAGACCACCAGAGGGTCGGCTATTAGAGGAGGATCTCTTTAGAAGGTAGTCTTTAGAAGTATGATTAATAAAAAATGTGCTTATTAGAGGTCCGACTAGAGTACGATGAACTCATTATAGTTCCAACTAGAATGGGAAGAACCTTAGTACAAGAAAATAACATCTACCTGTCTCTTTTCAGGTCATCTGTGGAAAACTCCTTAGGTCATCAGATGAGTTATGAGGACTTCCTCTTCCTATTTCTGTAATGAGAATAATTTTACGGCTCAGGGGCTATTTTCATTAATGAAAGTCTTTAAAAATGTTACTGTTTCCCTTATGTCTATTTTTTTGCTGGGCAACAATCTTCGATAGAAATCCCAAACATTCCGCCCGGTGGCTCATAAACTAGAAATCATAATTAAGGTTGAGTGTTATATTTGCTTTACTGCTACGCTCTCTTTCACTCATCCACACACTCTTGTCCTCATTCTTTTGCGACATACTTATCCTTTAACTCGACATACTTATCCTTTACTTTTTCTTATTCTTCGTTTTCACAATCTATGTTCACACCATTGAAGGCGGCATTGCATTCGGTATTACTTGTAATTAATTTCGAATCAATACTTAAAGTAGTTGGCGAGCTGGATGGCTGGCTGGCTTGTTGCAACCAAGCCAGGGCAACTACAACGAATAATTGAAGTGTGTTTGAATTGAATGTGCAACATGTATGAGAAAATAGTTGGGGTAGGGGAGATGCGAGGCAACTCTGTTAAACGTCATTCAACCCCCATTCTCTGTGACCCGAAGACACATAATTTTCGCAAAATGAAAAAAAGAAAATACATAAACGCCAAAGAAGAGCAGAAAATTAAGTTAATGTACTCGTAGAGAAGGTCATTTATGTTACGTTCATTACTCCGCCATAATCCTGCTGAAAGGTGATTACTGTAGAAAAATACACTTGAAACGCGATTAAAATTATTAAACCAATTAAAATTGCGTTGTTGTTGCTGTTGTTTTATATTGAAATTGAAAAAGAAAATCAATAATAAATGGGGGGCTGGGTGAAGAAAATAAAATTGATTGCTTAAAGTGGGCTAAAGGATGTGGGTTTGTTTAAAGAAGGTTAAGTGTTTTATTAAAGAATTTATTATAAAGCGGAATATTTAATAAACAGTTGGTTATATTTAATATTAGAGCGATAAACAAATCGAATCGTGATGAGCTAATGAGCTTCTGCTATTTTGTCGGACATCTAAAGATTTTGTCGTTACTTAGTCGGACCTATGATTAGGTGCATCTGTACCAATCAGAACTCTAATGACTTCCAGACCTCTAAACGTATACTCTTGCTTTAACCGAACTTGCAATGAGCTCCTCATATTGCAGTCACACCTCTACTGACCTCCTTATGCAACAGTTGGACCTTGAATGAACTCTCCTAACTTCGAGTTCGGATCTATAATGAGCTCTTACTATTATATTCGCACATCTTCTGACCCCCTCATGCATCAATTAGACCTTTAATGACCTTCTGCAACATTAGTGGAACAAGCCGACCATCAATGAGTTCGAGTTCGGAACTGTAATGAGCTCCCACTATCCTCGTCAGATCCCTGCTACCTCAGTCGCACCTCTACTGACTACCACATACAGCCGTCGGACCTCTAATGAGCTTCTTTTACACTCGTCGGTCCCCTTATGCAAGTTGGACATATAGACTTTGTGGTCTAACCTCTAATGATTTCTTTCAGCATTTGTCGGACCTGTAATGGGCTACTCGTGATCTTGACAAAATTTTAATAACTTTTTCATATCTAACATGGACCTATAATTAGGTGCTTCTATACAAGTCGGACCTATAGTAAGCTCCTACCATTGTTGTCAGGCCTCTAATGATTTCTCTTACATTAGCTCCAACATTAAAATACCTCTAATGACCTCCTCTAACCTTATTCGGTTCCAAAAATTAAATATTTCTGCATTTTGTCGACCTCCAATGAGTTCCACGTATAGAAGAAGTACATGTAGTTAGTTTTCTAATAAAACTTACTACCTTAGTGGGACCTTTCCTTACATCCAACTACATTAGTGGCACCTGTAATAAGTTCCTCTTAAATTAGTCGGTACTTTTATATACATCTGCTGGATTACACGAACCTCTAGTGAGTTCTTCTTACATTACTCGCACTGATCTCTAGTGACATCCTCGTATAAAGACTTTACTCTATATATGTCGAACCTCGTATAAGCGTCTTCAATATTAGTTGGACTTCTTCAGAGCTCCTCCTTCCCCAAATTAGTCGGGCCGCTAATGGCATCCTCCACAAATTGTAGGCTCTATACAGATTTTACCCTATATTTGTTAGGTCTCTTATAAGAGGACCTCGTATAAGCGCCTTTAATATTAGTTGTACTTCCTTAGAACTCCTCCTATATTTTCTCGGACCTTTAGTAGCCATCTTTAAATTAGTCAGACCTGTAATGACATCCTCCAATAATTTTAGGCTCTATATAGATTTCATTCTATATTTGTCAGGCCTCTCATAAGAGCCTACAATAACAGTTGGACTCCTTAGGAGCTTCTTCTATATATTTTCGAACTGTTAATGACTTCCTCCTCATTAGTAGGAGCTATATTGACCTTCTCATATTTTAATTGGACGTCTAGTGACATCCTCATACATTAGTTGGGCATCTAAAGACTATATCTAGTGACTTCATCATACATTAGCCGAATCAATAGTGACACTTCGATCCTCTAAACATCTTCTCATCGATTTTTGATACCTCTATATTATTCGTTTCTGTAATGATTACATCTAGGGACCTTCGGGTACATTATTCCATCTTCTAAAGACCTTCTCATTTAGTATTCGGATTGCAAATGACGGCGTCCTACATTAATCTTAACTCTAGTGACATCATTTTATATTAGTTCGACCTCAAAAGACCTTCTCATGCATTAGTCGGATATCTAATGACCTCCTCCTACATTAATTTGAACTCTAAAATCCTTCTCTCAGATTTGTCGGACCTCTATATACCTTCCAATCCATTGTCGGATCTCTAATGACTTTCTCCTACATTACTCTCATAGACTTTTCGGACTTATAAGGACTTCCTCCTACATTACTCGGAACTCTAAAGACATTTCCATCCATTATGCGGTGGAGGACATCAAGTGACCTCCACCTACATTTTCCGACTTCTAAAAACCTTCTAATATATTATTCAGATATCTAGTGGCCATATTCTTCATTAATCGGTCATCCAGTGACCACATCTTACTTTAGATCGACCTCAAACGAGCTTGTCATGCATTCGTCGTATCTCAAATGACCTCCTCCTACATCAATCGGACCTCTAAAGACCTTTTCATAACAGTGTCGGAACTCTTTCTGCACTAGTCGGACATCTACCTCTTTCTACATTAGTCAGACCTCCAAAGATTCTCTAGTGATATTTTCCTACATTAATCGGACACCTAGTGACCTTCTCCAACATTAATCGTACCTCTCGTGACCTCATCCTACAAAAACAACCTTCTCATGAGTTATTTGGCTTCCTCCTATACCAATCGAACCTCTAAAGACCTCCTCATAGAATTGTCGGACCTCTAAAGAGCTCTTCCTACATTACCAGGATCTCTAACGACCTTTTCGTACATTATGCGGCCTCTAAAAACTTTCGGATACGTCATGCGGATCTCTTCCTACATTAGTTGGACCTATAGAGAGCCTCTAGTCAAATATTTAGTGACCTTTTCCTACATTATTTCGACCTCTAAAGATATTCACAAATATTATTCGGGTTTCTAGGGGCCCCCCTTACATTAATCGTACCTCTAAAGGCCTTCTCATACATGATGCGGACCTCTTCCTACATTAATCGGGCCCCTAAATAGGCTCTAATTATATCCTCCTACATTAATCGGACCTCAAAAACCCTTCTCATACATTATTCGGACCCCGAAAGTTTTTTTAAAACCTTATTCGGACCTCTAAAGGCCGCTCCTATAATAGTATCACCTCTAATATGTTTCTCCTATACCAGTCGTACCTCTAATGATCTCCTCCTTAAAAAGAACATTTTAAATAAATTTAACTCACCTTTTACAGGTGTTTGCCATAAATTTCTTAAATATAATTCTTTATTATTTTCCGACATTTTCTTTAGTTCCTGCCAGGCATATGTGTACATCTTCGTTATATCTCTCTCCCATCTCGCTCTTCTCGTTTTATTTGTTGTAAACCACTTGTTACCATTAATCCAAATTAAATTGTCTGTTTTTTACGAGCTCCGAACGCCTTTTTGCTCCTCCGTTTCGTTGTTGGCTGTTAAGAGTTATCTCACCACACAGCAAGTTTAAGGCAACAGCCTCCAGGAACAATACAAAACTCTGGCTTGGTTTTTTTATTCCGAACAAGGAGATATTTCCTTGTTGGCTAGCATTTTCCGCATTCTGTTCAGTTGTTGTTGCTGTTCTTCTTTTTGTATTGGCAATTCCTCACCAATTACGATGGGTTTTATATGCTGATCATATGCATGCAAAAAACAAAAACAGAGCAGAGCAAACGTTCTGCTGGTGCCAAGCGGCCCTTCCAGCTACATATTGTAGCAATAATAACCATAACAAACGGGAGAGCAATAAATAAAAGTTAAAACTTAAAAGAAGAACTTAAGAAGTGGGGAAAATAAAAACCAGAAAAACAAAAACAAAATGAAAACGGAGGCAAATCCGCAAACGTGGTTATGTAGCGGGGTAGAATTTGTTCATTTCAGTATTTTTAGTTTCTTTTTGTTTCTCTTTTGCAAGTGAGCATTGGAGCATCCTGGCAAATAACTACACTTGCCTTTATGCTTAAAAGGCTTAAACCTAACCATAGCCAAGTTTAAGTAGTCCAATAGTCCCAGCAGCAGCAGTAGTTTTACTAGAATTACAGCATGATTTTTACATATTCGCTTTAGTGTATCTAACGATTCCTGATCCACACACAGCCATAGTTAGATACTTGTATGGATTTGAATAGAGTTAGTGTCGTTAAATTTGCTAGGAGGGTGATTGCACAAAGTATGGGGAATAAAGTTTTTGGTCGATGTAAAGGCCCCATATGAGTTTCACATATTCTACAGGGACCTCTAATGAGCTTCTCCAATAATAGTCGGACTTGTAATGAGCTTCTTATCCATTAGTCCAACATTAGCCGCACCTATAGCGACCTTCTCCTATAGAAGTCGAACCTCTAATGAGCTCCTCCTTTATTAGTCGAACCCCTAATTATCTCCTCCTCCATTGGTCGGACATCTACTGACCTCATCTGACATTAGTCGGACATATACTGACCTTCTCTTGTACAAGTTCGACCTTTAATCAGCATCTCCAACATTAGTCACACCTCTAATGAGCTTCTCCTACATAAGTCGGACTTCTAATGAGCATATCCTCCATTACATGGACTTCTACAGACCTCCTCCTATACTAGTGGGACCTCTAATGATCCCTGCTATAATAGTTGGACTTCTAATGAATTTTCCCTTATTAGTTGGACATATACTAACCTCCTCCGACATCAGTGGGACAGACCTGATCATATTTAAATGGAACTTATAGTGACCTCCCTTGCATTAATCAAACATATATTGATATCGTCATTTATTCGTTATAGTGACCTATTCCTATGTTAGTCAGACCTTCACATACATTTGTCGGACCTCTAAATTATGCGGACCTTTTCCTTCATTAGTCGAACCTCTAAAGGCGTTCTCATAGATTATTCCGACCTCTAAATGTAAAGTAATATCCTCTTATATAATTCGCACCTCTAGTGACATTCCACTACATTAATCAGACCTCTAAGACTTCCTCCCATATTAATCGGACATCTAATCGCTTTCCAACATTATATGGAATCTGCACCGGACTCTAATAATTTTCTCTAGCATAATTCGAACCTATAGTGAGCTCCACCTACATTAATCCGACCTTTACGGACCTCCTCCTACCTTAATCGTAACTCTAGGGACCTGTTAAGACCTGCTCTCGGACTCATCAACTTTCTTCTACCTTAGTTTATTTCTAGTGACTCCCTTTTTGCCTAGTCGAACGTCTTTCGAACTCCTACAATCAAATTCGGACCTCAATTGACCTCTTAAAATCCAGATCGGACCTCTAATTACCTCTTCATGTCCTACTCTGCTGCCTAATTTTTCCAATTTTAAGCGGACGACCTCCTACCGTAATAGTCGGACATCTTACAAACTCTACTTAACAAAATCGGACATCTCACGATCTTCACTAGACTGTTCGAGCCTCTAAAGATCTACTATTGAACTAACTGCTCTCTGACGATTTCCTCCTTACCTAGTTGGACTAGCGGCATCTCCCTAACATAATCGAGTCTCTAAAAGGCTCACGGCCTATAATGACCTCCTTTTTGCCCGTTCGGACTTCTCACGACCTCCATCTTGCCTCGTTGGATCCCTCCCGCTAGACCTATTCGAGAGTCCGAATCATAATCGGACCTCTAACGGCCTCTTTCGGAACTAGAAGACCCTATCCTAACCTTGAGACACCTCTTTCGAACCTAGTCGGGGCTCTTAAGATCCATTATTAACCTAATCGGACTCTCATGACCAGTTCCTATCATAGTCACACTTTTAAAGACCTCATTCTTAACGAGGTCCCACTCGTTCTATACCATCGGACCTTTCCATTCATTCTAACTCAAAGAGATCTCTTTGGAACCTAGTCGCACCTGTCAATTAATCTAGCCGGACTCTCAAGACCATCTCTTCTGACTTCTTCGGATCGTCTCCCATCCCACTCTGACCTCTCCTGACTTCATCCTTACCTAAGGAGTCCTCTTCAATACTAGACGGACATCTAATGACCTCCTCCAGCCCTACTTTGACATTTAACAACTTCTACCAAACCTATTCGGACTTCTCACGTCCATCTTCTGTCGCAGTCGGACTTCCGTCTACATCCTTCTGACCAAGAGAGATCTTCTCATATCCTGATGGGACCTCTCCTGACCTTATTCTTACCTCGGAAGACCTCTTTGGAACCTAGTTGGACTTATTGAAACCTCCTAATTTTGTAATCTGCATTTTATCCTGCTCTAGTCCGACCTCTAATGGCATCCTTCTTAAGTAGTGGGATCTTTCGGATCTTCCCATATCCTAACCGGACCTCTCCTGACCTCGTCCTCAGCTAGGGAGACCTCTTTCGAAACTATTCGGATATGTCAACATCCTTTCATAGTCCGATCTCTAAAGACCTTTTTATTACCTAGTAGGATCTCTCCGATCTTCTCATATCTTATTCAGAATTCTCTTGACAACATGCCAACATAGGGAGACCTCTTTCGAACCAAGTCGGGCTTCTCAAGATTTCCTATTATTCTGTTCGGAAAGCTCACGATATCCTCCCCTTTGCATAGATGTACCTCTCACAATCTTCTACCAGCCTAATTGCACCTTGCAGAACCCACTTATAACCTATTTTTATCATTTCTCACCTTTTTACCAACCTGATTCAACCTCACCTACGTCATCGGCCTTTTTTCTAAAACCCCCATCCTCCCCATATATTTGCATACAGTTTAAAGAAATTATGTATTTATGTCTATGGCCGACATAGATCACATAACCCTTACATATGAATCACAAAGGATAAAACGAGGCGTAAGGATTGCCAGGTTTTTTGTTGCCTAGTTTCTCTTCAGCATTGAATGGCTGTGGTGATTTTTGTTGTTGCTGTTCTTGTTGTTTGCTTTGAATTCTCCAACAACAACAACAACGACAAAAACTAAGCCCTGTGTTCGTTATGACCAACTAAACTAACTACCATTATTTTTAAAGGAGATTTTGTGATCCTTTTCTTTTTTGTTTTACGATACGGTACCCGCAACCCGCCATCATGCACCACAGACTGACTGACACGCTGGAGGGTACCGGATTTCATAAAGTTAGCTGTTGCTACATATCAAGGCATCCCAACTAACGCTTGTCTCTATCATAAAAAGGATTAAAGATCCTTGTTGCATGTTTTTTTCGTTTCTTTTGCATAGAGGATACCGCTGCACCACAATGTTCGGAGGTATAGCCAGGGAGCCAGGCATGATGTTGCCAATGATAATTTCGTTTCTGCCACTGATGAAGTTAAAGTAGAACACAACGACAAAAAACACAAAACCCAAAACGAAAAACGAAAAAAAGAGGAACCAAAGCACAAAAAACCCCTTCTGTGTGATGCCAGGATAAAGGATATCTCATTCATGTGTGAACATGTGAGTGCATGTATGCTCCAGCTCCTCAACTAGGCGTATCCGTGTGCTAACGTTTCGTTAGTTCGCTTTTCCTACAATAATACAGCCAATGGCTGCAAAGTACTGTTCTTTTTATTGCCCTCCGGTCGGATTTGTTTTTCAAATGCTTGGAGTTCTTTAACACTCTCACCGTGTTTGGGTGTTAGAACTCGCCATCACTTCCGTTCCGAGCAGAAAAAAAAAACCAACCGACTAGCTACCATCACACTTGTTAGTGGGGGGTACGTACGATGCAGTCACCATCATCGGTGTTCGGGCAAATGTTTTCATAACTTAACTGTTGAATTTAATGGGTTAAGGGAATTGCTTGTTAGTTAAATGTTCGGTTCGGTTTTTGCATGCATTACACATGCAAAATTTCTTTTAAATTCTGCAGGTTCCGATTTTTAAAATTTAAGGGGTGGATAGTGAGGCTAAGGTACGGTATAATTACTGAAGCTAATAAAAGATCGTGAGATCGTCCTACTGCAGTAGGAGGAGGTCAGAAAAGGTCCGACCAGGATAGGAGGAGCTCAGGAAATGTCCGACAAGGAATTAAGGAGGTCGTGAGAGGTTCTACTGTGATAAGAGGAGGTCATAAGGGGACCGCCTAGGATAGTAGGATGTTGTGAGAGGTTCTACTGGTATATAAGGAGGTTTTAAGAGGTCCTATGGAAATAGAAGTAAGTCGTACGAGGTCCGATTAGGATAAGAGCTCAGAAAATGTTCGACTAGGAAAGGATGAGGTCGTAAGAAGACAGCCTAGGATAGTAGGATGTTGTGAGAGACTGGGAAAGAAGGAGGTTTTAAGAGGTCCTATGGGAATAGAAGTAAGTCGTATGGGGTTCGACCAGGATACGAGGAACTCAGGAAAAGTGCGACTAGGATAGTAGGATGTTGTGAGAAGTTCTACTGAGATAGGAGGAGCTCGTAAGATGGCCGCCTAGGATAGTAAGATATAGTAAGAGGTTCTAATGGGATAGGAGTATATTTTAAGAGGTCCTATGGAAATAGAAACAAGTCGTACGTCTGGAAAGGTTAGATTAGGATAGGAGGAGGTCGTAAGAGGTCCGGAGAAGATAGGAGGATGTTGTGAAAGGTTCTACTGGGAGGAGGAAGAAAAAGGTCGTACTGGTATAATAGGAGGTCGTAAGAGGTGCGAAGAGGATATGAGGAGGTCTTGAGAAGTTCCACTGGGATAGGAATAGATCGTAAGAGGTCCTTACAAGATAGGAGGAAATCATTAAAGGTCCGACTAGGACAGGACGTGCTCAGGAAAGGTCCGACTATGATAGGATGAGTTAATTAGAGGTCCGACTAGGATAGGAGGAGTTAGTTAGAGGTCCGACAAGGATAGGAGGAGGTAGTTGGAGCTGCGATTAAGATAGTAGGATATTGTGAGAGGTTGTACTGAGATAGTAGTAGGGTCATACTGAATAGGTGGCGGTCGTAGCAGGTCCTACAGAATAGGAGGAGGTCGTAGGGGTTCCAAAGAGGTCCGACTAGGATAGGAATGGATCAGGAAAGGTCCGATTAGGAAAGGAGAAGGTTGTTAGGGGTCCGTCTAGAAAAGCAGGAGGTTGTTAAAGGTCTCACTAGGAAAGGAGGAGGTCTTTAAAAGTCCGACTACAAAAACAGGAGGTCGTGAGAAGTCCTATTAGGACAGGAGGAGGTCGTGAAAGGTTCGATTAGTATAGGAGAAGGTCGTTAGAGGTTCGCCTGTAGGAAAATATAGTTACAGATCCCTGGCGGTGGAGGTCGTGAGGGGTCCGAGTAGGGTAGGAGAAGGTCATGAGAGGTCCGACTAGGCTAGGAGAAGTTCGTGAGAGGTCCGACTAGGCTAGGAGAAGTTCGTGAGAGGTCCGACGGAATAAGGAGGACCTCCTCCTTACTACTTTGGGGGGAGGTCTTGAGAGGTCCGACTAGGAAAGGAGAATGTAGTTAGGCTGCGACTAGGATAGGAGGAGGTCTTAAGAGGTCATACGGGAATAGAAAAAGATCTTTAGATGTCCGACTAGGAAAGAATGCCTATAGGAGGCGTGGATTACTTAAAGAATACATAGGAGAAGGTCGTTAGAGGTCCCTCTGGGAACGGAGGAGGTTGTTAGATATCCCTCTGGGAAAGGAGTAGGTTGTTAGAGATCCGACTAAGACAGGAAGAGGTCGTGAGGGGTCCGATTAGTTTAGGTGGAGGTCGTGAGAGGTTCGATTAGGGCAGAAGGAGGTAGTTAGAGGTCCAACTAGAATAGGTGAATGTAGTTAGATGTCCGTCTAGGATGGAAGGAGGTAGTTAGTGTTCCGAACGAACGTAGAAAAACGGTCCCAAGAAGACGGGCATTTAAGAAATTATTTCAGCTATGGTGTGACATCGAAGTAAACAAAAGGAAGCCTGCCTATTTAAATAAAGTTTAACACCCATTTATAGCTACACAATCCATAAATCTTATTTGAGTTATTATCACAATTGTCTACCTGCAAGTTTTTGGCGGAAAACATTTCCAACAAAGTAGTAAAAACAAAAACCCTAAGAATTATATGTCTAAGAAGTTACGACGACGACAAAAGAAATAATCTTGGCATTCATTGTTTGGTGGTTTGTTGTTGTTATTGTACAGAGATAATGTGGCAGACATATATGTTTTATTATTTGCATATTTATCGCTGGCAGTGGCAACGGCGAATATTACAGAGATACTTATCCTCCTTCTGAAGTGGTTTAAAGCTCCAACAAAAACTTGGCATAAATTACAACAATAAAGAACATGAAATGAGGTAACTTGTGGAATTTTTGTTTTGGAATGTGTGCGTGTGTGTGTATGAGGAATACTTATGTAGTTGTTGTACATTCGGTTGCCAAAACGTATCGGGACATTATAATTTTCAACAATTTTGGGGGATATTTTAAAAAAATCATTATTTTAGGGCTGTTAGAGGGGTCAATGTTCTGATTTATATTGGAAACAATCGTTAAAGTTCCGATAGTCGTTGCAAGTTCGGCAAGGGAAGTAGGAAGTCATTGGATCAGGTTGTCAAGTTCTAACAAATGCCTGAATAATATAGCGGGATGTCATTAGAGGTCTATTTAGTAATCAACGGCTTGGGATGAAGTCTAAGGCCTATAGGAGGCGTGGATTATTTAAAGAATATTTTTCAAGGCCTATAGGAGGCTTGGGTTATTTATAGAATATTTTTTAAGGCCTATAGGAGGCGTGGATTATTTAAAAAATATTTTTTCAAAGCCTATAGAAGGCGTTGATTATTCAAAGAATATTTTTTTAAGGCCTATAGGAGGCGTGGATTATTTAAATAATATTTTTTCAAGGCCTATAGGAGGCTTGGATTATATATAGAAAAAAATGTTAAGGCCTATAGAAGGCGTGGATTATTTAAAGAATATTTTTCAAGGCATATAGGAGCCTTGGATTATTTATAGAATATTTTTTTAGGCCTATAGAAGTCGTGGATTATATAAAGAATATTTTTTCAAGGCCTATAGGAGCCTTGGATTACTTATAGAATATTTTTAAGGCCTATAGGAGGCGTGCAGGGGAAGTAGGAAATCATTAGATCAGGTTGTCAAAGAAAATTTTTTAAGGCCTATAGAATCAACGTTTGGATTATTTAATTTTTTTTTTTTTTTCAGGCCTATAGAAGGCGTGGATTATTTAAAGAATATTTTTTCAAGGCCTATATAAGGCGTTGATTATTTAAAGAATATTTTTTAAGGCCTATACAAGGCCTATATAAAGAATATTTTTCCCAGCCTATAGGAATTATTTATTTTTTTTCAAGGCCTATATAAGGATTTGATTTTTTAAAGAATATTTTTTCAAGTCCTATAGAAGGCGTGGGTTTTTTAAAGAATATTTTCCCGGGGGCTATAAAGGCGTGGATTTTTTAAAGAATATTTTTCCAGGGGGCTATAAAAGGCGTGGATTATTTAAAGAATATTTTTTCAAGGCCTATACAAGGCGTTGATTATTTAAAGAATAATTTTTCAAGGCCTATATAAGGCGTGGATTATTTAAGGCATATTTTTTCAAGGCCTATAGAAGGCGTGGATTATTTAAGGCATATTTTTCAAGGCCTATAGGAGGAATAGAGGTTTTGAAGAATATTTTTTCAAGGTCTATAAAAATTCGGAATTTTGTATAAAATAGTTTTAAGGTTATTAGAAACAGTTCGAAGCATTAAAGTGTCATTTTCAATTAAATGAAATTAGAAATATTAGTTGAAAATTTAATGACCAGAAAAATCAAAACGCCACACTTTCACCTCATCAAAACATTTAAAAATAATTAAAAGTTCCATCTAATGGCATTTACGATGCCAACTACAAAGTAACAGAAATTTTATGGTCTTCACATATTTGGCCACAAAAAGAAAAAAAGTTTACCACAAAATATCCCCAAAGTAAAGCATTGATAATGATGATAAAGGGGCAGAGGTCACACCTCACAATAATTTAACCTTTTGCGTGAGGGGTGGTGGTTGGGTGATGGTGTAAAGTGTTTTTTGAATAGAACACCCACCCCTTAGAACACACCCTTCGGATTTTTCCTTACCAAATATTCAGTTATGCATTTGTCGATGTGTTAGAATGTTTGTTGCTTTTAAAGAAAAACACAACAACAACAATAAATTTATTACTCTATAAAAAATGTTGTTGGGGGAAAAATAAATTCGAAGTCAAAATGAAATTGAAACAGAAACTCGACTCACTTCGATTTGGGGAAACAACATTTTTTCTTCGGCTATAAAATATTTTATTGGAATCGCTGCTGTTTGTTTTCATTTCACACTAAATCCCAAATAACACTTTAGAAAAAAAAAATAACAAACAACAACGGAAGTTCCCCAACCCCTGCGATACATTTGAAATTCCCCCTCTCCATTTTTTATTTTGTTCTACAAAAAAATAAGCCGTACCATTGATACCCGGCCTAGATTGTCTTCAAAGCCTGGGATGGATATAATTCCACTTCACAGCTATGACAAACCGCCAGGATAACAAATTACTTTATTTTCATGCGTTTCAGGATTTGTGTTCGGGAGATTTGTTTTTTTCTCTTTGTTTGAAACGCGAACACTTACCATTATTTGCAGCAATCGATTTTCATGTCTTTTGCATATAACGCTCTCTTCTTGAAAAAAAATTGAACAACAAATAGAGCCACAAAAAACAAACGAACAGATAAAAGTTGATAAAAACAATAAAACGGAAGTGAATGGAGAATTTTTTTCTGAGTAGCGTAAATAAAACTTTAGTCTTTCAGATACTTTCACACTCGTCTAACTAGCAGGCAAAAGGATATTCGGGCATGCCGACTAACACAACTCAAAAGGCAAAGGAGGGAAGCAATGCCAAGGAGAAGAGTGGAATTTGAAAAAATATTTTTTCGATTTTTATTAAAGAAATTTTTCAAGGCCTATAGGTCCTGAATTTTTTGAAAAATATTTTTAAAGAATATTTTTTCAAGGCCTATAAGAGGCGTGGATTTATTAAAGAATATTTTTTCAAGGCCTAACCAAGGCGTGGATTTATTAAAGAATATTTTTTCAAGGCCTAACCAAGGCGTGGATTTATTAAAGAATATTTTTTCAAGGCCTAACCAAGGCGTGGATTTATTAAAGAATATTTTTTCAAGGCCTAACCAAGGCGTGGATTTATTAAAGAATATTTTTTCAAGGCCTAACCAAGGCGTGGATTTATTAAAGAATATTTTTTCAAGGCCTAACCAAGGCGTGGATTTATTAGAGAATATTTTGAAAATTTCGTAGCCTTGAATTCCTTCTTCGTGGTTTCCTTCCCCTCTTCTTTTATCTGCCCGAATACACTAACACTTCTAATAAAATCAATATAGCCAACATAACTCGTTACAGCAACGAAAACAACAAACAATCGACATGTTTTTCAAAATATTTCGTTAGCTTTGACGCTCCAAACAAAGTGAGAGTGCCTTTTTTGTTTCTGTTGCTGCCGCCGAATCCAAACTAATATCCTCAACACTTTATTTTATTACATTTTCATTCATTCTTTCGTTCGTTTGCTCATTCATTTCAAACAATTCATTCATTCAACACTGCAGCAATTCATTGAGGGATGCTGTTATTTGAACGTCGCACATTGCCTGCCTATGGCATGAGTAGTATCGTTCGCAACAATTCGATTTGGATTTTAGAACTCAAAATAATATAAAAAATTCAAATTGAGGTCTATTGCTCAGACTGTAAGTGTCATTGCACCGAATTCGAATAAACAGACACTTAAAAATATATTCATTCAATTTGCTTTGTTTGGGAATATTTTTTAGGAGGAATGACAGCGGTATTTGGGTAGTTAAATGAATGGAGAACTTTAGAGTTTTGATTAGTGGAAGAGAAGCCCAAACTAGGTCCATTTTCTAGAAGAGATGTCCTTCAGTAATTATTGGTAGTTCAATTAGTAGAGGAGAGACTTATAATCCCAAGACGAATGCTTATTGACGGATGAAGCACAAAAAGGTACAAATAAAAGAGTAGTTAAAAAGAGGTCAGGTTAGAACAGCTTCTATGCGTTCAATTTGTAGCAGATAAACTGATACACTAAGGGAGAACTCCATAATGGTGCCGATAAGCGATCCGGAGTACAAAAACAGGTTAAGGTCCAATGAGAAGAGTTCAAAATTGGCCTCTTTTATAGAGGATTAGTTCATAAAGCCCAAATATTAAATAAGAAGCTCATTAGATGTCCTGTGGGAAGGGAAATTGCTTAAAGAGGCATAATTTGTAAAGAACGAGCGATTTCTTATGGGTCAATTAATAAGAATGCAAAAAAATATATATATTGGGGCTATGGCTGCAGGAGAAGATTATTGCTGGTTCAATTAACATACCAGCAAGTCAGAAGTGGTTCGAACATTATAGGTGGTGCTAATTCAGTATCCGATTTATACAACAATAAGGGTCAACCTAAAAGTGAGTGAGTATATTATAGGCGGAGCGTCCGATTAATACTAAAGCAGCGCAAACCCCAACTAAGAGATGAATAAAAATTCTATATATAGAACTATGCCATTATAAAGAAATGGTCCGATTAGAACTGGACCATTAGACGTCATAGCAATAGAATGAGATTATTAGTGGCCCAATCTGGGTTCATTAGAAGGTAAAGTTGTACAAGATCCAATAGACTGTCCACTAATAACGATCCCCATGAGGTGCGCCTAGTACAGAAGTCCGTCATTTGACATCGGATCGGTTAAAAAGAAGCCCATTAGATATCATAGCATATGACTTAGGTTATTAGTGAACTAAGCATAATAGGCATCCGAATAGAAAAGATGCCGTCCATTAAAGGTTGGACAAGTAAAGGATGATATCACCAATAGAGGTGTCCGCTGTACCAGAAAATATAACTGGAGGTCTGTAGGCCGGTTGAGTAACCGGAAATCATTAGTTATCTTACTAGTGCCAGTGGAGTTCATTAAGCACCAGACTGATATAGTAACGTCTCATTGCGATACGACTAGCATATAGTAGATTATAATAAGATGTTCGTAAAGTATAGGAATACCTCATTGGAAGTTTGATTAGAATTCGTGTGTTCAACAGAAGTTCAAAAAGTAATACGGACGAAGGTGACAACCAACTATTGAAAATCCTTGGCAAATACCTTAGGTAGAGGTACGACTTGTAAAAGATTTAATCGAAGCAGGACCATCAATGTAACTAGGGATCGAACTAGTACAACAAAAGTCTGACTAGTAAATTATGAGGTCGTTAACATCCGAAAAATCTCTGGGTTTCTGTAGAGGGTGGTTCAATAACAGATTGTTCCGCCTAACATCAAAATATAACATGACAGATGTGTACGACATACGAGCATGGCTAATTTTGAATATTCATTTTATGATTTCTAAGGGCTTTGCGGTTTCTCCGTGGATAGCATTTTGTAACTTTATCCACGTATTTGAGGGTCACAACAGAAAATAAGTTGTTTTCATATTTGGCGTTCTCAAATGGTATAAAAGCCCCTCGTAATAGATCCATGTTTTGGGATAGCTTGTATATAACAACTCCTCATCATTCTAAATCTTCTAATGGTCGTAGCAGAAGTTGATATAATATCGCATTTGAGATTCTCAGGCGGTAAATAACCTCCTAGCACGAAATTTTAAATGATGTTTTGGTGTAGCATTTAAAGGGTTAGGATCATCCTCCATTAATCGAAATAATATCTATCTGGGTACAGTATCGCTAATTTGCATTGGGTATTTTAATGATACTAGGCATATTTTCGAGACGAAGCAATAAGAGATGACTGTAATGACGGATTTCGGGACCTTGGGGGGTAAATATATTTTGCACGGAACATTTTTATAAATATAAGTCCATAGTTCGACATAGACCCTACACAAAGGTCATGCTTGATTTTTTGAATTTTTGAAATTCTGACATAATTTACAGTCTGAGTGTCTATAGCTTGGTTTTTCGTTTTCTTCTGGTCTTTCGAAAAATATTTTTATACCCTACACAACTATGTTGTCAGGGTATTATATAAAAATTATTTTTTTCAGAGAATATAACGATGTACGAATATTATTTTTGTAAAGGAACAAAACAAGGCGTGGATTTTTGAAAATAATCTTTTCCAGGACCAACACGATGCTTGGCTTGTTGAAAACTGTTTTTCCAAGGACCCACAGAACCTAGATTTTTGAGGAATATGTTTTTCATCTAGACAATTCTCAAACTTACCCCAGTTCATTAAAATTTGTATTGAGTTCACTTACCTGCAAATAAATCAAAAACAATATTTCGTTAAAGAATCTCAATATTTTTCTATGTAATAAAATAAAATTAAATATTAAATAAAATATTTGCATGAATTCATTTTTTTTATAAATTTTACAATTTTTGACGGGGCCGACTTTATGATACCCTTCACCACTTTGGGTGTATTCAACAGGACCATTAAAATGAAATTGGATGAACTAAAATAGTTGATATTTATTTAAATGTGAATCTACCTAGATATATCCATAAAGTATGTAAATCGACTTCAAACAAATATAAATAGGTCATCCGTTGGGCTATGTCTGTACTTCTAGAAAACGCAACTACGTAATTCTATGCTAAATTTTGTAAGTTGTGCAAAATTTGATGTCAATCTGACTAACATGAGGAGTTTGATGCCCAATTTACTTGAAACCGGGGGAAAATATATATGGAAGCTCTATCCAAATATTAAGCGATTTGAAACAAACTTGTCACAGGTTAGGTTGTTCTAATTTCAGAAAGTTTTGTTCCTATCAGCCTATTGGTTCCTTGGTGCGTCAATTACTTAAAATCAATCTATAATAAAAGGGAGCTATATCTAAATCTGGACCGATTTTCACGAAAAAAGCAGACATAACTCTAGGCTCAATTCAGTACGTTATGCCAAATTTCGTGCAAATCGAAAGGTATATAGCGACTTTGGTGCACCATTTACATGAAATCGGACGAAACTATATATGGGAGCTATATAGAAATCTGGACCGATTTTCTCGAAACTTGGCAGATATCACTCTAGGCTCATTTCAGTACGTTATGCCAAATCTCTTGCAAATCGAAGGATATATAGGGACTTTGGTGCACCATTTACATGAAATCGGACGAAACTATATATGGGAGCTATATATAAATCTGGACCGATTTTCTTGAAACTTGGCAGACATCACTCTATGCTTAATTCAGTACCTTATGCCAAATCTCTTGCATATCGAAGGATATATAGGGACTTTGGTGCACCATTTACATGAAATCGGACGAAACTGTATATGGGAGCTATATCTAAATCTGGGCCGATTTTCTCGAAACTTGGCAGATATCACTCTAGGCTTAATTCAGTAGGTTATGCCAAATTTCGTGTAAATCGAAAAATATATAGGGACTTTGGGGCACAATTTACATTAAATCGGACGAAACTATATATGGGAGGTATATCTAAATCTGAACCGATTTTCTCAAAACTTGGCAGACATGATTCTAGGCTCAACTCAGTACGTTATGCCAAATTTCGTGCAAATCGAAAGGTATATAGCGACATTGGTGCACCAGTTACATGAAATCGGACGAAACTATATATGGGAGCTATATATATATATGGACCGATTTTCACGAAACTTGGCCGACATAATTCTAGGCTCAATTCAGTACGTTATGCCAAATTTGGTGCAAATCGAAGGATATATAGAGATTTTGGTGCACCATTTACATGAAATCGGACGAAACTATATATGGGAGCTATATATAAATCTGGACCGATTTTCACGAAACTTGGCAGACATAATTCTAGGCTCAATTCAGTACGTTATGCCAAATTTGGTGCAAATCGAAGGATATATAGGGACTTTGGTGCACCGTTTACATGAAATCGGACGAAACTATATATGGGAGCTATATCTAAATCTTGACCGATTTTCACGAAAATTGGCTGACATCATTCTAGACCTAAATGATTAGGCTGTACCAAATTTCGTGCAAATCGAAAGATATATAGGGATCGTGTACATTAAATCGGTTAAATATATATATGGGAGCTATATCTAAATCTGAACCGATTTTTCCCAATTTCAATAGGGTTCGTGCTTGGGCCGAATAAGTGACCTATTCCAATTTTCATCCAATTCGGATAATAAATGCGGCCTGTACTTTGTTTACAATTTAACATGGACAGACAGACGGACGGACGGACGGACATGCATAAATCGACTTAGAAAGTGATTCTATGCATATTCTCAAAAGGAACCATGTGTCTATCTCGATTATTTTTGCCTGTTACAAACATATGCACAAAGACATAATACCCTGTACCACAGTGTGGTGAAGGGTATAAATATATATGTGAATGAATGAATTTTGTGCACTTTAAAAACAATTTCAATTTTAGCTACCTCTAAATGAGTGTGCATACTACACACATATTCATGTGTGTGAGTGTATGTGTGCGATTTGTTTGATGTTTTCGTTGTTGTATTTTTTACATATTACAACTAGCACCCTGCAACAAATTGTAGAAATGAAAATTCCAAACACTTTTATATACATCTATACATTTATTTGACCCGGTGCAACAACTGTAGCCACCTCGATTTCCAAACTCGAAAAAAAAACAAATCCGAACCAAAAATAGCAACATCACTGCGCTCCTTCAAAATGTGAACAAAAATAATTGCCAACTGCTGTTGCTGCCGTGCTGTTGGTGTTTCAACTCTGATGGCGTTATAAAATTGCAATCATTTCGATATTTATGTTCGCAACGGGTGCAACTTCCGTTTTGCGAAAACACAAAATCAAGAGTTACGCTTACGCCATTGCTAACGTCAATGGAGGAGATTTGTAGTTGTTGTGGTGGTGGTAGTAGAGGAACAAATAACTAAATATATAAAAAATGGTATCCGACTGAACACAACACGAAATGCTAAAAATTAAGTGCAATAAAGATGCGAAACAATAATACAACAAAAATAGCAAAACAAAACAACAACAGCAATAAAAAATTGCAAATATCAAAGGTAGGGGCAAATTATTTCATGTGGCTAAAAATAAGTGGTAACACATGACATCATGGCGGAATTTAAAAACTGAGGGCATAAATTCTTTAAAAATATTTAAATCGAGGAGTGATTTTTTTTAAAAATAATATTTATGGACTTCGAACGAGACCTGAATTTTTTGAAATTAATTTTTAAGGATCTACGCCAGGATCTACTCTTCACCACGCAGTGGTACAGGATATTATGTCTTTGTGCATATGTTGGTAACATGCAAAAGGAAACGAGATAGAACTAGTGAGCGGAGCAGTATAGTAGGACGAGGCCGACCATACGATACCCTACACAACATCCATGAAAATCTTACTTTCTGTGGTTTTATGTTCTGAGATTGGGCAATATTTCGCGATATTTGCACACTTTTGACTGGCTAGAGGTCAGCAAATGGTACTAATAATCAGTACAGCACCTCTAATTACTTGTCCGATTATCTTCACCATGGGCTGTGTTCCTTCACCGTGGGCTGTGATATTCGGCTTTCGATTCGAAAAGTACAAATAATTAAGTTTTCGGTCCACTTCACCCGAAAAATATTATCTGATCATAACCTAACATTTTAGGCGTTGTCCTTGACCATAACTGGAACCACATGGAGCATTTCAAAGCGATCAACGCTATATTTCCGCCCTCAGCGTGGTAATAGATTACTAAATAATATATGAATACGTAAGCACCTGTAAATATTTATGTGTAACTCCCGCATCCGTGTACCTACGACAATATAATTGGTATCAATTTAAAGGTCAACCACTCCTCTTGGATATACTATTAACTTCTCGGGTCTATGTCCTTCAGTGGTAAATATATACGCTGTAGAATACAAATTATGTCATTTTTCACACAAAAGATAGTGTCCATTTGACCCGGTAAATATTCACCGATCATTCTTTTGCACGATCCCCTTCTCCATGCAAAAATTCGCGGCGTTTGGGGCATAACTGCGACCTCTGGAGCGACCAGAACTTCCGACAAAAATAAAGTTTTTGGTCCATTTCATCCCCTAAATATTAACCGATCTTTTCCAAAAACAATAGGGATCTTCATTGGCCAGAACCCATCCTTCATGCACAATTTCGTGAAGATTGGTCCATAACTGTGACCTGTATCGTGTTTACAAATTATAATGGACAGACCCACGGACGGACGGACGGACACACATGTCTAGATCGACTCCTCTAGTCGAGTAATGACGATCGGTATACTTAATGGTGGGTCTAGGACCAATATTTGGCGGCGTTACAAACTTTTGGGGCTGCACAAAGCGTTAATACCCTGACAACATAGTTGGGTAGGGTATAACAATGGTTCCTTTTGAGAATATGCATATAATCACTTTCTGAGATGACTTAAGGATGTCCGTCCGTCCGTCTCCAGATATTAAATTGTAAACAAAGTACAAGCATAAGTCTCTAATTTGGCCAAAGGACGAACCCTAATGAAATTAAAGAAACTCGGTTCAGATTTAGATATAGCTCCCGTATATAGCTTCGTCCGATCTTATGTAAACGGTGAACCAAAGTCCCTATATATCTTTCGATTTGCACGAAATTTTGCATAGGGTATTGAATTGAGTCTTGAATAATGTATGTCAAGTTTCGAAAAAATCGGGTCAGATTTAGATATAGCTCCCATATATATTTTCATTCGATTGAGGGTAAATGGTGCACCAAAGACCCTAAATATCTTTCCATTTGCACGAAATTTCGCACATCGTACTGACTTAAGCCCAGAATGATGTGTGTTAAGTTTCCTTAAAATCGGTTCAGATTTAGTTACCCTAGTTAAAGTCAATATATATCATTCGATTTGCAGAAAAATTTGGCATAGGGTACTGAATTAGGTCGAGAATGATTTGTGCAAAGTTTCGTGAAAATCTGTCCAGATTGAGATATAGCTCCCATATATATGTTTGTCCAATTTAATGTAAATGGTGTACCAAAGTCCCTATATATCTTTCGATTTACACGAAATTTGGCACAGCATACTAAAAGAGGTCTAGAATGATGTGTGTTAAGTTTTCTGAAAATCGGTCCAGATATAGATATAGCTCCCATATATATGTTCGTCCAATTTTAGGTAAATAGTGCTCCTATATATATTTTTGTCCGATTTAAGGTAAACGATGCACCAAAGCCCCTATATATCTTTTGAGTTGCACGAAATTTGGCATAACGTATTGAATTAAGTCTAGAATGATGTGTGTTAAGTTTCGAGTAAATCGATTCAGATTTCGATATAGCTCCCATATATAGTTTCGTCCGATTTTGTGTAAATGGTGTATAACCAGTAAGGAAAGTAGTAAAGTCGGACGGGGCCGACTATATGATACCCTTCACCACTATGTGTATATTAAACAGGACTAATAACATGAAATTGGATGAAATAAAATAAGTGATATTTATCTAAATGTGAATCTACATAGATCTATCCATAAACATGTCATTCGTTTGTTACAATGGGACAAAAGTATGTAAATCGACTTCAAACAAATATAAATAGGTCATCTGTTGTCCTATGTCTGTACTTCTAGAAAACGCAACTAAGTAATTCTATGCTCAATTTTATACGTTGTGCAAAATTTGATGTCAATCTGACTAACATGAGGAGTTTGATGTCCAATTTACTTGAAATCGGGCGAAAATATATATGGAAGCTCTATCCAAATATTATTTCAAACAAACTTGTCACAGCTTAGGTTATACTAATTTCAGAACGTTTTGTTCCTATCAGCCTATTGGTTCCTTGGTGCGTCGATTACCTTAAATCGATTTATAATAAAAGGGAGCTATATCTAAATCTGGACCGATTTTCTCGAAACTTGGCAGACATCACTCTAGGCTCATTTCAGTACGTTATGCCAAATTTCGTGCAAATCGAAGGAAACATAGGGACTTTGGTGCACCATTTACATAAAATCGGACGAAACTATATATGGGAGCTATATCTAAATCAGGACCGATTTTTACGAAACTTGGCAGACATCATTCTAGGCTCATTTCAGTACGTTATGCCAAATTTCGTGCAAATCGAAGGATATATAGGGACTTTGGTGCACCATTTACATATAATCGGACGACACTATATATGGGAGCTATATCTAAATCTGGAGCGATTTTCACGAAACTTGGTAGACATCATTCTAGGCTCTATTCGGTACGTTATCCAAATTTCGTGCAAATCGAATTATATATAGGGACTTTGGGGCACCATTTCCCATATATATGGGAGCTATATCTAAATCTGGACCGATTTTCACGAAACTTGGCAGACATCATTCTAGGCTCAATTCAGTACGTTATGCCAAATTTCGTGCAAATCGAAAGGTATATAGGGACTTTGGTGCACCATTTACATGAAATCGTACGAAACTATATATGGGAGCTATATCTAAATCTGGACCGATTTTCTCGAAACTTGGCAGACACCACTCTAGGCTTAATTCAATACGTTATGCCAAAGTTCGTGCAAATCGAATCATATATAGGGATTTTGGGGCACCATTTACATGAAATCGGACGAAACTATATATGGGAGCTATATCTAAATCTGGACCGATTTTCTCGAAACTTGGCAGACATCACTCTAGGCTTAATTCAATACGTTGTGCCAAATTTCGGGCAAATCGAAAGATATATAGGGACTTTGGGGCTCCATTTACATGAAATCGGACGAAACTATATATGGGAGCTATATCTAAATCTGGACCGATTTTCACGAAACTTGGCAGACATCATTCTTGACCTAAATGATTAGGCTGTACCAAATTTCGTGCAAATCGGAAGATATATAGGGACCGTTTACATTAAATCGGTTAAATATATATATGGGAGCTATATCTAAATCTGAACCGATTTTTCCCAATTTCAATAGGGTTCGTCCTTGGGCCAAACAAATGAGCTGTGCCAAATTTCATCCAAATCGGATCATAAATGCGACCTGTACTTTGCTCACAAAAATACATGGACAGACAGACAGACGGACGGACGGACGGACATGCATAAATCGACTTAGAAAGTGATTCTATGCATATTCTCAAAAGGAACCATGTGTCTATCTCGTTTCCTTTTGCATGTTACAAACATATGCACAAAGACATAATACCCTGTACCACAGTGTGGTGAAGGGTATAAAAATCCCTAAATATCCTTCGATTTTCACGAAATGTGGCATAGCGTACTGGTCTAGAATGATGTGTGTTAAGTTTCGGAAATCGGTTCAGATTTTGATATAGCTCTCACATGTACATATGTATTCGTCCGAGTTTACATAAATGGTGCACTAAACTCCTAATGTTTGTCCGATTTACTCGAAATTTTGAACAACGTATCACATTGAGACTTGTCCCAAGGTAGGTAGACGACTCTTAATCTGCCCGAATAAAACTAAATTTAGCATACGTTGTAGAAAGACATGAGTATGTTCCTTCGAGGGAACATTGACAAGTAATTGTAAGGATACATGTGTACAATATACCCAAAGTGGTGAAGAGTATCATATAGTCGGCCCAGTCCGACTTTACTACTCCTTACTAATTTAGAATCTATAGCATAGCGTGGATTTTTTAAATATTATTTTTTTAGTGTCCACCACTGGGGGTGGATTTTTTAAAAATTATTTTTAAGAAATTTTAGAATTTTAATCTTTATTTAAATGTCTGATTCCGTTTGCCTTTACCATATCGTGTTTAATTCCACAGATTTCTTGGTTTGGGTTACTGCCACCCAAACAGTGTGTGGCTGACACACAACCACCGATGCTTGAAATAATATTTTCTTAAAAGTCAGAACCTAACCATCCCCTTACACATTGCCAATATGAAAACCCTGATGCAAAGCAGCAAGAAAAAAATGAACGAACGGATTAGAACGGCTATTGGAAATAAAAGAGTTAAGTGTTCGTATGACAGGACAGAGTAAAAGGATATCATTGTCAGCTTCCTCTACAACAACATCATCATCAGCATCGCCATTGCCATCTTGGTCCAATATAATCGCAAGACATGGGGATAATGCATGTAATCATGATGAATATCATGTATTCAGATAACAGCGTGTAGTTGTAGTTGTAGTGGTGGTGGCGGTGATGGTAATAGTAGAGAAACGTCCACGACATTCTATGAATATTGGAACTCTGTGCGTGTGTGTGTGAAAACTGAATATGAAACGATTGCAGCCACGGAGGCATCCTGGCGCAAGTTGAAACCCTGGCCAAAAGCATGTTTTGCTTTTACGATGGTCGTGTACTGGGTGTTGATGAGGCTGTTGCCATTAAAAACTCCATTGGTTCGGCGGCTACTAAAGCTAGTCTTTGTTATTTCTTCGACTGGGGTTGAGAAGGTTGTACATCGTTTATGCATAAACACAGTCATAGTTTAGTTATTACACCATAAGCCTTAACACTTGGGTAACAATGCAACACCCTCTCCTCCCCCTGCCAACAGGCTTCTGACCAAAAGGGTTGAGTCAAAGAAAAAAGAGGACGTGCGATATCATTTTCATATTTTTCTCTCTTTTGTAGGATGCTTAAGAGCTGACTTCTTTTGTTACGCTTCAGCTAGTGTTGGCAATTGAAAGCAAAACCCAAACATAGCCACAATAATAACAATAACATCATCAGCAGTAGAGGAGGAGTGGGAGAAATAGTAATGATTGGTTAGCAGAGATAAAAATACACAAATTATAATATTATCGCTTATAAAGAAAGCATAGAAACTGATGAAAAAGGAGGGAGAGAAATATTTTCCTATGGATATGGGAAACCAAATGCCAGCTCTTAAATAAAACTATACGAAAAAGGGTTGTAATATAATTGAATGGCCAGTCGTTAAATATGGCTTTTAAATATTAATTTGGAATTCTGAAGCCGTTTATTATTGTGGAAGCCTAGGGTAACAACCTTACCTCTACCCACCACTTTGCGCTTCGAAATATCTAAAGAATCCAATACATTTATACCGAAATTATTGATTAATAAAATAATTACACAATGGAAAATAACGTTTATTTTTTCATGATATCATTAAGGTCCTCCAGGATAACCTACGTCACTGTCTATTTCGTAATTGTAATGCATTGGTGTTTTTTGAGCTAAATAGGAACATTTAGTTTTTTATTTAAACTAAAATGTGTTTGCCAGGGTCGAATTTGATCAGGATCACGAGGAACCAAACAATCCGGGTAGTACAATTACATTGAAGATATATCGAAAATTGTATACGGAAAGGGTTTTATCTTCCCATAGCCTTTCACGGCACATTATTGTAAATTTTTCCCGGGCCCTCCAAACACGTTAAATCCTGACCTTTACTTTAAAGAAGTCTTCTATCCGCAGAAAATTCTTAATATGAAATGGCAATCACATTGGTTGACGACTTCGCGTCGATTCTTTAAAGTACTTAAAAAAGAGGCGGAATCGTTTTATAAAGACGACGTCAAAACATGGACCTATCTGGAAATAATTATGTGAGGATATCGGATTCTAAGAATCTTGAGTTGTAATTAACAGCACCTTTTCCTTAAAATTACGGCGAGAACCTTCAAAATATTCAAAAATATACATGACATTTGCTTGGGGACAGCAGCAGGGCTTCTTAAAGAAGACCCGGCAAGACTGGATTCTTCTTATCGAAGACCTGGATGTAGACCTATAAGTATTCTTATACAATTCTTATCAAAGAGCTGGAGGACCTGGAGTCTCCTTATTGAAGTATTCTTATCGAAGACCTTGAGGGTTTATTATAGCTGAGCTGGAGGTGCTCTTATCGAAGACCTTGAGGTTTTATTATAGCTGAGCTGGAGGTATTCTTATCGAATATCTGGAGGTTTTCCTATATCTAAGCTGGATGTGTTCTTTTCGAATACCTGGAGGTGTTCCTACAGCTGAGCTGGGTGTATTCCTATCGAAGTCATAGATCTCTTCTTAGGAAGACCTGGAGGTATTCTTATCGTCGAACGCTAAAAGTCTTGAATTTAAGTTGAAAGCACCCTTTCCTTCAAATTACGTTGAAATCCTTCATAATATTCACAAATACGCGGGATATTTGCTTGGTGACAGTGTCAAAAATATACACTTACATTTAGGTAAGGTTTTATATTAGCTTATGTGAACCTGAAACATAAATTCACATCGGCTAAAAAAGTCAAAGACCTTCAAAATACGTTAATTGACGGTTAAGTCAAAACATGGACTAATGTTGAAAATGTTCTGCGAGAGGAGAGAAATTATCTCTGAACGGCAACTTTAACAGGGTCTCTGAAAAAATTCGGAACTCTTTTTTGGGTAAATTTTCCATTAAGCCTCTGGGAACCTGAAAGGCCAAATTACAGCAGCATCAATTGGAAAATACGGATAGGACCTTTAAAATATTAAAAATTTTGTGCGAAAGAAAACCGATGGAAATTATAATAAAGGCCACAAAAAATCCGTTGGTTTAAATAGGACTGGGACTCCAAAATTCATAAAAGGCGAAATCTTCCTGTAGATTTTTGTCGAAAAATGTGGCCTTATTATAAACAGTCCTATCTAAATATTAAGGGTCAGATTCGAACACGATGAGATGATAACAGGTGCAATTAGCATAGCACTACCCGAAAAGCCTTAGGAAAGTGGAGTTAGGGTAAGACCTGGTCTGAAAATACTATAGGTGCTCACTACCAAATGGAATATTCCTAAAGTACTATGGCAATTTGAAATGTATATAAGAGGCAGATTCAAAAAGGATTAATATAATAATATATCCGATTAGCAAAAAAATAGACGAATTGGTCATATAAAGACCAATCAGTAAATGAGAATATTATAATTGTAGAAGATCACTAAAGCAAACTGGAGTGGTCTGGTCTCAAAAATATATAAAATGGGACGTATACAGCTCGAGCTTGTCAAAATATTGAACGGCTTTATAAAAAGTTATATTAGAATATGAAGAGCCTGTAACAGGTCATATTCCAATCAAATAATGTCATTGGAATGATATTATTCGATTAGCAAAGGAGTTGTATAGTAGGAGCCCATGAGGAAATCCACACGGGTTAGAGGCTTATAACAGGTGATCCTGGACTGCTAGGCCGATTTGATTAAGGGTCACATAAGAACTCATGAAATTAGGCTTGAAAAGCATGGAGCTCTGAAAACATCAGCTTGAAATAGAAAAAAACTATAAGAGATCTGACTTGAATTTATGTTCCGACTTCAATCATTTTTATAACCTCAACCTTATGGCTAATGAGGGTATTATAACATTGATACGGTAGTCGATTTACAAATGCCCGTATTGGACTTATAAATCCAATATCAGCCGAATAGAATGTCCGATTTGAAATAAACTTTCCACAATCTATCATTTTTACCAAGCCTATATCAAGTGCAAATGAGGGACAAATTGGGACTAATTTTTGGCAGACTGTTTCAGATGTGGAGAAGGTGTTCTTATTTTTGGTGAGGTCCTCATTTAGGGTTCAACTTAATCGGCCAGTTGTACAGGATCAAATATGGGACAGACTTCAGAAGACCGGCCGGTTTGTAAGTTGAAACAATATGACGAAGGGTATATTTTTTGTCGAAGACATTTTTTTGTTCTAATATTAAGTAGCGTATTATAAATTCCATGATTTGTTTACGAGGGGAACGACTGCTTGATATGGGACTCATAAAGGGACATGATTCCTTTTTATGGGCTGTAGCTTATTCGGGGTCTCTCTATATAGTCTCGACTGTTGAGAATCGACTTCGGGTTGATTTTTTATACCCTTCACCACACTATGTCTTTGTGCATATGTTTGTAACAGGCAGAACGAAACGAGATAGACACATGGTTCCTGTTGAGATTATGCATAGAATCACTTTCTGTGTCGATTTATGCATGTTCGGCTGTACGTCTACTGTTGTTAAATTGTAAACAAACTGGTCGTATTTATAATCCGATTTGGATGAAATTTGGCACAGATCATTTATTTGGCGAACCCTATTGAAATTGGAGAAAATCGGTTCAGATTTAGATATATCTCGCATATATAGTCTCGTCCGATTTTATGTAAATGGTGCACCAAAGTTCCTATATTTCTTCTGATTTGCACGAAATTCGGCACAACGTACAAAATAGGTTCTAGAATTATATGTGTTAAATGTCGTGAAAATCTGTTCATATTTCGATATAGCTCCCATATATATTTTCCCCTGCATATTTTTCGATTTGGACGAAATTTGGCATAGCGGGATACCATTTGTATTTTCTTATTGCAAAATAGCCAGGCTGAATGCCAGTTTGTTGCTTTTATAAACAACAAATATTTATTAGTGGGATTATAGTTTCGGATCTCGCCACTTATCCTTACTTGTTTGAATATGGAATATTGAGGAGTGGCTTATTTATATATCGGATTTTTTGAGGAAGTGAATATATTCCTGTAGGAAGTATTTTTCTGGAATTTGCTATGTCTGTGGAGGTGTAGGGTATTATTTTTAGAGGTATAACTTGATCGGCTGGCTAAAATTGTAATTTTCAGTCAGATTTAATAGACTCTCGACAGGTTTATAAGTAGCTAATAAAGGGAGTAGGAGCCGATTTATTGTGGAGAATATATAGAAGTCTGAATCGGCATAAATACCCGATTTGTTGTGGATTTGTTTTACAAGTTCTCGTTATTCAGGAAGAACATGTTATGTTTTTTTCACCTTATGGACAATTTTATTATGGGACTGAAGGACTTATAAGATGTATAATTATTATAAAAGTTAGTAATTTAAGGAAAATACACATTGGAAAAACTACTATTATTACAGGTGTCCATTAGATATCCAAATATTGGGAAAGTCTTCCACATTTTGCTTAAAAGCATCTCCCACCACCCCTATCGGAGTGTCCCTTTCGATGTCCAGCTAATAAAGAAGACGTTCACAGTCTACAAGAAGATAGTCGATTTAATTTAATGATGGAGGTGGAAGTGTAGCATAGGGTAACGTATAGGAATTTTATTTTGCTTTCAAAATCCTGGTCGATATTTCCTCTTGAGTTCCTAAGGCGAATATCTTAACCTTACCTTTTTTTATCGTTTCAAATAGTTATATGTTACTTGTTTCCTCTTTTTGTATATTGATCATTATTTTGTAGATTTTGAACTATTCGATTTAAAAATACCTTACCATTTACCCTAACAAAGCCACACGTAGACCAAAAAAAAAAAAAAACTACAAAAAAACCTTCGACACGCTTCCAAACTTTTTTGCTTTCTTTGTAAGCCATGACATTTGCAAACTACTTAAAAGATGAAATACATGCATCATTCATTTACCCATACTAAGCCGTCAGATAACAGCAGCAACAACAACAAATAGAAGAAGAAAACAAAAACACAAACACACATAGACACACTTATGAGGCTAAGTCCAAAAAAATATCCTTCAGCTGTTCGAGTAAGTTTACAACTGTTAATGCAGTCAATTGGAAATTTATTCAAGCTTAAAAATAGAAACATTTCTGGAGAGAGAGGGAGGGGGTGGAGAGAGGGAAGACCAGTTGAGATATTCCGAAACATTGGCAAAACAACAATGTCAACGTACGACATTGATACCGACTTTCAAAACTTATTTTCAATAGTGAAGCCGAAATGGAAAAAAATCAATTGAGTTATCGAAAGGAAATTTTCTGTTTGGCCAGGATAAAAAAGGACACTGTCTCTCTCAAGCATTGGTGCATGTGATTTTTTCAGATAAATCCTCACACTATTCGAAATTTTTTTTGGGTTGTATGTGAATGTATTCAAAATGTAATGCTTGAAAGATATTCGTTTTCGATTTGTTTGTAAACCTTTTTTAGTCGCCAGGACTTGTAACGAAGTTCCTTTTTTTCTAAACATCAAATGAAAGGTATATTTTGGTAGGAATAGGGAAAGGTTATTGCTTTTAAGTATGTCCACCACCACAATGGATGAGAAGTAGATAAAGTCATTGATACATTTGACCAAGAGTTTATCAAATCCAAGTGATTTACATTTTTCTCGGGCTATTTAGGTTTAAGAAAAATTCTGTTTGCACGTGTTTGCCAAAGGAATATCCTTTTTAGATATTTAGAAAAAAATCTAAATAATGTTATGGCGTTTAAATAAGGAACAGTGCTTCAAATCAAGGAGGATTCATATTTTTTCAAGGACTCAACCCTAGACAAGGAGTGGATTTTTTAAAAATATTTTTTAAAGGTCTTCCCCAAGGCGTGGATTTTTTAAAAATGTTTTTAAGGGTCTTTCCCAAGGCGTGGATTTTTAAAGAACATTTTTTCCGGACTTCACACAAGGCTTGGATTTTTAAAGAATATTTTTCCGGGACATCACACAAGGCGTGGATTTTTTAAAGAATATTTTTTCGGGACTTTACACAAGCGCGGATTTTTAAAGAATATTTTTTCTTGACTTCACACAAGGCGTGGATTTTTAAAGAATATTTTTTCGGGACTTCACACAAGCGCGGATTTTTAAAGAATATTATTTCGGGACTTCACACAAGCGCGGATTTTAAAAGAAAATTTTTTATTCAGTTTTCATAAACCCACTGTCCCCATAAACATTTGTATGTCCCCCAATGAACTTATGTCTGATTTATGTTCGAAATTGTAACCTAACACATACATTGGCTATACATTACTTAGCAGGAGATGATTCCGATTTTTTTGATGTTGCTGTTGTTTGTTCCTGTCTGTTTCGAACAAAACATCTGTTTACGGTCACATGTCACGTTGTCATTGCCCGAAAATCATCTTAATGCTAAATCCATACCCAAATATCACCCAATACTTGATACAATGACTAACGAAATGCAAAAGGATGTAGCCAGAGAATCATCAGACGCTGGAAGGGTAGGAGGTAGAGGTTAGAAGACAAGACAAACATGTGTCGACATTGACATATTCCGAAAAAACAGCAAAATTTGCTATTTAAAGTCAGGATGTCTGATAATGCTGCTACGGGCTATGAATGAATGGGTGATGGCAATGATGAAATGACAAATATATGTATGTTTGTTTATTTACGTAATGCATGTTTCAAGACGTAGAGGGCCGGAGAGCTTTTGGTCAATCAGAAAACTGCATTACGAGGGTGGTGAATCCTTATATAGTCTTTAAAAATGTGTTTTTTAATTCACGCCTTGTTGTTAGTCCTTAATAATATTTCTTAAAAAATCCACGCCTTGTTGTTACTTAGCTGGCTTGTGACAGAACTTTCGTTCCATAAGCCGAGCTTAAAAAAAGATTTCCAGACGAGTCGGTCTTTTGCGCATTTTATCCAATTTGAAAGATAATATTCGGCAATGTCGATCTTTCCATCTTATTCGTGGCCTTCATCTTCCGCGTCAACCATCAGCCGGTACGCTTTGATATGCCTTTTAGGCTGGGGCATCTTCATCCATTCTTACAACATGACCTAGCCAACGTAGTCGCTGCAGCTCAATACGACTGACTATGTCGATGTCCGCATATGAATTGTAAAGCTCGTGGTTCATATTACGTCGATATTCACCGTCAACGCCGATCGGCCCATAGACCATTCGGAGAATTTTTCTCTCAAACACTCCAATAGCTGCCACATCTGCTTGCGCAAGTACCCATGATTCAGATCGATATTATAACACGGGTAGTATCAGCATCTTGTAAAGTGTGAGTTTGGTCTGGCGCGAGGTTGCCTTGCTTTTGATTTGCTTACTCAGACCATAGTAGCATCTGTTTGCCACCACAATCCTTCTCCGAATTTCAAAACTGATGTCATTAGTTTTATTTATGGCGGTGCCAAGATATATACAATTTTTAACTACCTCGAAGCTGTAGTTCTCAAGTTCCACAGTTGGTCCGAGTCTATTGGACGTCTTGCGCGTTGATACCATCAGCTTGGTCTTTTCGCCGTTTACTGCCAGACCTATTTTGGCAGACTCCTTCTTAATTTGTTCAATGGTGGCTATTACCGCTCGCAATGTTCGACCCATTATATCGCTGTCATCGCCATAGGCGAGTAACATGTGTTGCTTGGTGTACAGAGTGCCATTTCTGTACACCTTTGCGTCTCGTAAGACTTTTTCCAGCAGGAAGTAAAAAAGGTCACACGACAGACTTTCACCTTGTCTGAATCCTCGTTCAGTATTAAAGGGCTCCGATAGGTCCTTTCCCATTTTAACTGCTGACCTTGTGCCACTTAAAGTTATACTGCATAGCTATATTAATTTTGCAGGAATGCCGAACGTAGACATGGGTTTAAACACCTCTGAACGGATGGGGCTATCAAATGCGGCTTTATAGTCGACGAATAGGTGGTATGTGACGATGTGTTTTTCGTGGGTTTTTTTCCAGGATTTGGCGCAGAGTGAAAATCTGATCAATGGAATGGTCAGGTCTGAAACCCCATTGGTAAGGTCCAATAATGTCATTGACCATTGGCTTTAATCGTTCACAAAGAGCACACTGGATAACACTTTATATGCGATGGGAATGAGACTTATTAGTCTATAGTTGGCACACGTCTTCTTGTCTCCTTTTTTGTGCACGGGACACAGGATGTTCAGGTTCCAATCATTGGGCATGCATTCCTCTAGCCAAATTGTACTAATCAGCTGGCGCATGCTCCTGACTATATGCTCCTGACTGGTAACCCATCAGTGGTATACACTCTATACCATAATCTCTAATTGGTTTTGGGGTATCCTCCTCACAGCCACTATTTGATACCAGAAGCTTTTCATAATGCTTCTTCTAGATCCTCAACACGCTGTCGGCATCTGTCACCAGGTTTCCTTCTTCAACTCTACCGGAGAATGTGTCTGCTCTAAAACCTTCGGTTTGGTGTTTTACTCGTTGGTAAAATTTTCGGACTTCATTCTGACTCCTGTACAACTCGATTTGTTCAGACTCATGTTTGTCTTGCTCTTTCTGCTTTTTTCTGAAAATACATTTCTCCTCTTTCCTTTTCTACCGATAATTCTCCATCACATTACGTGTTGCTACTTTGTGCAGGGTTGACCTATACGCTGCGTTTTTCACATCAGTAGCATTACGACACTCCTGATCGTACCATGGGTTTCTTGGTGGTGGTTTTTGGTACTCATGTGTGGCTTTTGCTGCAGTTTGTAGGGAGTGGACAATTCGTTGCCATTGTGCTTCTATACTATTATCAGGATAAGAAGTGCTTTCGTCAAGCAGGTGGGTAAGTTGAGCGAAGTAGTCCTCTGTTACCTGTTGTGTTTGCAGCTTTTCGACGTCGAGTTTCCGTGTTACATTAGATCGCACCTTTGCTGCAACATTAAGACGAGTGCCAACCTTGACTGCTACAAGGTAGTGGTCCGAATCTATATTCGCTCCTCGGATCGATCAAACGTTTAATACACTCGATAAATGCCTTCCGTCTATCACAGCAGAAATCAATTTGATTTCTCGTTTCTTGATCAGTAGAAATCCAGGTGGCCTTGAGTATATCGGGATGCGTGAATCTGGTGCTGCTAACTACCATGTTTTTTGCTGCCGCGAAATCAATCAACCTCATGCCCTTGTAGGATGTTTCTTCATGAAGGCTGAATTTTACGACGGTGGGGCCAAAGATATTTTGCCTTCCGATTTTTGTAATAAAATCTCCTAGCAGCGGTCACATTCTGTTTCTAGGCGCTCGTAAAATATGTCTTTGGTCTTCTCATCTTTGTCTTCGGTCGGAGCATGGACGCAAATAAGACTGATGTAGAAGAACTTCCCTTTTATGCGGTTTATAGCAATTCGTTGGAGTGAATCTGGAGACGAGGTCTATTATTCTCCTGTTGACCATAAATCTGCAGCCAAATTCATATTTCGTGTCATGGTAGCTATAATACCGTGCGTAATCGTCTGATTTACCTGTCCCTTTCCAAAGCATTTCCTTTAAGACAATAATATCGGCTTGGTACTTCTTGAGTATATCTGCCAAAGCGAGAACTGCGCTTGTTCGGTACAACGTGAGCGCATTCCAAGTGCAGATTCGCAGATCGTGGTCCTTTATTCATTTGCGGGGATCGTCAACATTAGGTGGGTTTGGTTTTCTTTTTCATTGCTTCATAGTAGGAGGTGTTTTCCGAGTGTGGGTAACTAACCCGACGCCTCAAACCATTTTTTTAGTTCTTAAGGGTGAACTCTCGGCACATATTAGGTTATTATTTCAACGGGTGATGAAAATAGCTACCCCAGGTGACACAGCGGGGAGGTCAGTGTCCACAATTGAGATGAAAGAGGGACCACGATAAGCCTGCACTTCGCAATGTTAAAACCAATCAGAGCCGTTGCTTGGTATCTATCATCCCCTACACCACCCACGCCTTGTTGTTAGTCCTAAAAAATAATTTTTAAAAAATCCACGCCAAGTATTTTTTAAAAAATCTACGCCTTATTGTTATCCCTTTAAATATTTTTTAAAACATCTACGTCTCCAGCCCCTCGTAACTTATTTTTTCTCTTGATTGCCAAGGAAAATCTTCACCCACACATATTTGGAAAACTTTTCTATCTGTCATATGTTGAGGTTGCAACATAATGCGTCTCTTATGTCAGTATGTTTTCTCTGTGGGAGTGTGAGCGTCATATTTACCCTGCCAGTAAGTGTTAATTTTACCTCCACCCCCTTCCTCTGCTTATGCATAGAGTAAGCCCTCAAATTTGTGTAGATTTTTCTCAAAGTACTCAATTATTGATAGGCTTCTTCTTCCACTTTAGACACTCATTCTGAGACTTCGATAAATTTTCCTCACTTCTGCTGTGCAGTTTTGTTCTTTTAAGCCGATTTACAAACAATTGACAGAAGTAACAGTGTTTGACAATGGAGGAGAATAGACAATCAGGATTTAATATTTGGATACTGGATTTTTGGAATAGAATTTTTTTTCAATCGCCTCAAATTTTTATTAAAAAAAATATTTTATTTTTAATTCGATGGTTACCGACTGATCCTTTCTAGTTCAAATATATTTCTAATATTCAAATTAAATTTAAAATAAAACAAAAAATCCATTATATTCAATATGTTATCAATTTGATAACTTACAAAACCCATGTGACCCTCTGACAAGCATTGCCCACTGCCATCAGCCTTCAAAAAATTTGTCCATATGTCTGTCTATCCATTTACAGTTTGCTGCATTTTCGAGGTTATTCAATTATCGCTAAAAACCTCGTGCATTCAGTTCAGCAACTAAATCATTGAACTATTAAAATGAACAGCCCGAAACTTGTAGTTTTTAATAAATTATCGCATCGTAAATGGCAGCGTAGATTGCAAAAATTGAATTGCAATCAATGATGAGTGGTGGTGGTGGGTGGGTTAAAGAGGATATGGTGGTGGCGCGGGGGCAGCCATCAAAATTACACATTGTGACAAATTCAAATGCCCACAAAGGCTATGTCATTGGAAACGATTTGGTTCGGTTTGGTAAATTGAAATATTTTAGAAAACCGACAGGATGCGCACAACCCTTGCCACCATACGTAGTGATAGCTATTACAGATTTGAGGTGTACATAATTGAAAAATATTGTTTAAAAAATCCACGCCCTCTGAGAACCTTGAAAAATATTGTTTAAAAAATCCACGCCCTCTGAGAACCTTGAAAAATATTGTTTAAAAAATCCACGCCCTCTGAGAACCTTGAAAAATATTGTTTAAAAAATCCACGCCCTCTGAGAACCTTGAAAAATATTGTTTAAAAAATCCACGCCCTCTGAGAACCTTGAAAAATATTGTTTAAAAAATCCACGCCCTCTGAGAACCTTGAAAAATATTGTTTAAAAAATCCACGCCCTCTGAGAACCTTGAAAAATATTGTTTAAAAAATCCACGCCCTCTGAGAACCTTGAAAAATATTGTTTAAAAAATCCACGCCCTCTGAGAACCTTGAAAAATATTGTTTAAAAAATCCACGCCCTCTGAGAACCTTGAAAAATATTGTTTAAAAAATCCACGCCCTCTGAGAACCTTGAAAAATATTGTTTAAAAAATCCACGCCCTCTGAGAACCTTGAAAAATATTGTTTAAAAAATCCACGCCCTCTGAGAACCTTGAAAAATATTGTTTAAAAAATCCACGCCCTCTGAGAACCTTGAAAAATATTGTTTAAAAAATCCACGCCTTCTGAGAACCTTGAAAAATATATTTTTTAAAAAATCCACGCCTTCTGAGAACCTTGAAAAATATTGTTTAAACAATCCACGCCTTCTGAGATTCTTGAAAAATATTGTTTAAAAAATCCACGCCTTCTGAAAACCTTGAAAAATATTGTTTAAAAAATCCACGCCTTTTGAGAACCTTGAAAATATTGTTTAAAAAATCCACGCCTTATGAGAACCTTGAAAAATACTGTTTAAAAAATCCATATGAGAACCTTGTGTTAGGCCCCTAAAATATTTTTTTTAATCCATGCCTTGTGTTAGGTCCCTAAAAATTAAAAAAAAACCAGTAAGGAAAGCAGTAAAGTTGGACGGGGCCGACTATATGATACCCTTCACCACTTTCGGTATATCCAACAGATGAAACCTAAAAGACGTCGAATTTTTAAAGGACCAGGGACAAAATTATGAAAATCTATTATAAGCGTATATATATATATATATATATATATCGGACGATATATAGAGATATATCTAAATCTGGACCGATTTTCACGAAACTAAACACACATTCATTAATTCATTACGCAATGCCAAATTTCGTGCAAATCGAAAGATATATAGAGACTTTGGTGCACCATTTACCTTAAATCGGACGAAACTATATATGGGAGCTATATCTAAATCTGAACCGATTTTCTCGAAACTTGGCACACATCATTCTGGACCTAATTCAGTACTCTGTGCCAAATTTCATGAAAATCGAAAGATATAGAGGGACTTTGGTGCCCCATTTACCTTAAATCGGACGAAACTATATATGGGAGCTATATCTAAATCTGAACCGATTTTCTCGAAACTTGACACACATCATTCTGGACCTCAGTCAGTACTCTGTGCCAAATTTCATGCAAATCGAAAGATATACAGGGACTTTGGTGCCCCGTTTACCTTAAATCGGACGAAACTATATATGGGAGCTATATCTAAATCTGAACCGATTTTCTCGAAACTTGACACACATCATTCTGGACCTCAGTCAGTACTCTGTGCCAAATTTCATGCAAATCGAAAGATATACAGGGACTTTGGTGCACCATTTACCCTAAATCGGAGGAAACTATATATGGGAGCTATATCTAAATCTGAACCGATTTTCTCGAAGTTTGGCACACATTATTCTGAACCTAATTCAGTACTCTCTGCCAAATTTCATGCAAATCGAAAGATATAGAGGGACTTTGGTGCCCCATTTACCTTAAATCGGACGAAACTATATATGGGAGCTATATCTAAATCTGAACCGATTTTCTCGAAACTTAGCACACATCATTCTGGACCTAATTCAGTACTCTGTGCCAAATTTTTTGCAGATCGACAGATATATTGGGACTTTGGTTCATCATTTACCTTAAATCGGAGGAAACTATATTTGGGAGCTATATCTAAATCTGAACCGATTTTCCCGAAACTTGACACACATCATTCTGGACCTAATTCAGTACTCTGTGCCAAATTTCATGCAAATCGAAAGATACAGAGGGACTTTGGTGCCACATTTACTTTAAATCGGGCGAAACTATATATGGGAGCTATATCTAAATCTGATCCGATTTTCTCGAAATTTGGCACACATCATTTTAGACTTAATTCAGTACTCTCTGCCAAATTTGATGCAAATCGAAAGATATAGAGGGACTTTGGTGCCCCATTTACCTTAAATCGGACGAAACTATATATGGGAGCTGTATCTAAATCTGAACCGATTTTCTCGAAACTTGACACACATCATTCTGGACCTCAGTCAGTACTCTGTGCCAAATTTCATGCAAATCGAAAGATATAGAGGGACTTTGGTGCCACATTTACCTTAAATCGGCCGAAACTATATATGGGAGCTATATCTAAATCTGAACCGATTTTCTCGAAACTTGGCACACATCATTCTGGACCTAATTCAGTACTCTGTGCCAAATTTCATGCAAATCGAAAGATACAGAGGGACTTTGGTGCCACATTTACTTTAAATCGGACGAAACTATATATGGGAGCTATATCTAAATCTGATCCGATTTTCTCGAAATTTGGCACACATCATTTTAGACTTAATTCAGTACGCTGTACCGAAATTCGTGCAAGTCGGATGATTTTCAGGGACTAAAGTCCTCAAATCGGACAAACATATATATGGGAGCTATATCTAAATCTGAACCGATTTTTCCCAATTTCAATAGGGTTCGTCCTTGGGCCAAATAAATGAGCTGTGCCAAATTTCAGCCAAATCGGATTATAAATGCGACCTGTACTTTGTTTACAATTTAACATCAACAGACGGACGGACGGACGGACGGACATGCATAAATCGACTCAGAAAGTGATTCTATGCATATTCTCAAAAGGAACCATGGGTCTATCTCGATTCCTTTTGCCTCTTACAAACATATGCACAAAGACATAATACCCTGTACCACAGTGTGGTGAAGGGTATAAAAATCAACGCCTTGTGTTAGGTCCCTAAAAGATTTTTTTTTAAATCCCCTCTTATTGTCCTTGAAAAATACCCCCATTTCTCAACCGCCATCCCTATCTCATTTCACATGCTGAGTGTGTGTCTAAACTATGCAAATAAATTTTAGATTTTTACTCGAATAGATGTCAGTTAAAAACACTCACCCAATATTAGCGACAGTTCGACAACCGAACTGACAGTCAGACAAATAGACCAATAATCAATTAATTTTGTAAATAATTACTACGCGTTTTTAGTTATTCTCTTAGGCTGTTTGTGTTCGATTACACAGCGGATAAATACCAACTAAACACACACACACCCCTCCCCCCTTCGGCCACTGAGGACAAAGTTGCAGTTCCATTTGCGTAGGATTTTCTAGGACATCGTAACAGTAACAACAAACGGTGTGTAAATTTGAAATGCCAATACCCACACACACACACACATGTAATGTTTAGTTGGCGGAATTCAATAAATTTTTAAATGATAAACTAATTCAATGATCACAAATGTTATTTATTGCTACATCAAATCCTATTAAGTGCAGTAATGGGATCCATGGGCCATTGAGGGGGAGGAGCTGAAATTTAAATTTGTCTGAAACAAAATTGTGGCAATGAAACTGATTAAACAGGTATTACAGGAAGGCCAAAGGACCAAAAATACATCGAATTTTTAAAAATTATTTTTAGGAACATACAACAAGGTGTGGGTTTTATAAATGTTATTGTCAGGGAATAACAACAAGGCGTAGAGGATACCCCACAACCAATAATAGATGACGGTGTAGAGTGTATACCACCTAGCCAATCTGAGATCAGAATAGCAATCCATCGGCTAAAGAATAATAAAGCAGCAGGTGCCGATGGGTTAGTATTCAAGACTGGTGGTCAGATGCTGGTCAGAAGCATGCACCAGCTGATTAGTACAATTTGGCTAAAGGAATGCATGCCCAATGATTGGAACCTCAACATCCTGTATCCCGTGCACAATAAAAGAGACAAGACGATATGTGCCAACTATAGAGGAATAAATCTCCTTCCTATCGCATATAAAGTACAATCCAGCGTGCTGTGTGAACGACTGAAGCCAATGGTCAATGACATTATTGGACCACAATAATGCGGCTTTAGACCTAGCGAATCCACCATTGACCAGATTTTCACTATGCGCCAAATCCTGAAGAAAACTCACGAAAACACATAGACACATGCCACTTATTCGATGACTATAAAGCCGCATTTGACAGCCCTATCCGTTTAGATGTGTTTAAAGCAATGTCTACGTTCGACATTCCTGCAAAATTAATACGGCTATGCAGGATAACTTTAAATGGTATAAGGCCAGCAGTTAAAGTCCGAAAGGACCTATCGGAGCCCTTTAATACCGAACGAGGATTCAGACAAGGTGACAGTTTGTCGTGTGATATTTTTAACATCTTGCTGGAAAAGGTCATACGAAACGCAAAGGTGAACAGAAATGGCATTATGTACACCAAACAACAACGCCGATGACATCGATATAATGTCATTGCGAGTGGTAACAGCCACCTTTGAACAAATTGACAAGAAGTCTGCCAAAGTGGCTCTGACCGTAAACGGCGAGAAGACCAAGCTAATGGTATCAACGCGCAAGACGTCCAGTAGACTCGGACCAACTGTGGAACATGAGAACTGCAGCTTCGAGGTAGTTAAAGATTTTATATATCTTGGCACCGCCATAAATAAAACGAATGACATCAGTTTTGAAATTCGGAGAAGGATTGTGATGGCCAACAGGCGCTACTATGGACTGAGTAAGCAACTCAACTTGAGAACTGCAGCTTCGAGGTAGTTAAAGATTTTATACCGCCTTGGTACCGCCATAAATAAAACGAATGACATCAATTTTGAAATTCGGAGAAGGATAGTGATGGTCAACCGATACTACTATGGTCTGAGCAAAAAACTCAAAAGCAAGGCCACCTCCCGCCAGACCAAACTCACACTCTACAAGACACTGATACTACCCGCCGTGCTGTTATATGGATCTGAAGCATGGGTACTTACGCAAGCAGATGAGGCAGCGTGGACTTTAAAAAAAAATTTTAGGACCCTACATAAGGCGTGAAATTTTTGTACCCTTCACCACATTTTGGTACAGAGTATTATGTCTTTGTGCATGTGTTTGCAACAGTCAAAAATAATCGAGATAGACACATGGTTCCTTTTTAAAATATGCATAGAATCACGTTTTAAGTCGATTTATGCATGTTCGTTCGTTTACACAGTTTACTTATTTGGCCCAGATTTAGATATAGCCTCCATATATAGTTTCGTCCGATTTTATGTAAATATTGTCCGATTGTACAGCGCACTGAATCAGGTCCGCACTTATGTATGCGAAATTTTGTTGGAATCGGTTCAGATTTAGATGTAGCTCCCATATATAGTTTCGTCCGATTTTTTGTGAATGATAGACCAAACTCCCAATATTTGTCCGATTGATATATGCAAAGCATTGTTAAAATCGGTCTAGATTTAGATATAACTCCCATATATAGTTTCGTTCTATTTTTTGTGAACGATGCAACAAACTCCCAATATTTGTCCGATTGGGACCAAATTTTGCATAGAGTACTGAATTAGGTCTAGATTAATATATGCCAAGCATTATTAAAATCGGCTCAGATTTAGATATAGCTCCCACATATAGTTTCGTCCGATTTCATGTAAATGGTGCACCAAAGTCCTTATATATCGTTCTATTTGCACGAAATTGGACACAGCGTACTGAATTAAGCCTAGAATGATGTATGCCAAGTTTCGTGAAAATCGGTTCAGATTTCGATATAGCTCCCATATATATTTTCGTCCGATTTAAGGTAATTGGTGCACCAAAGTTCCTATATATCTTTCTATTTGCACGAAATTTGGCGTAGGGTACTAAATTAGGTCAAGAATGATGTGTGCTAAGTTTCGGGAAAATCGGTTCAGATTTCAATATAGCTCCCATATATATTATCGCCCGATTTAAGGTAAATGCTGTACCAAAGTCCCTTAATATCTTTCGATTTGCACGAAATTTGGTCCATCGTACTGAATGAAGCCTAGAATAATGTGTGCGAATTTTCGTGAAAATCGGTTCAGATTTCGATATAGCTCCCACATATATTTTCGTCCGATTTTGTGTAAATGGTGCACCAAAGTCCATATATAACGTTGGATTTGCATGAAATTTGGCATATCGTACTTAATTTAGCCTAGAAAAACCAAAGTCCCTTTATATTCTTCGATTTGCACGAAATTTGGGATATCGTACTGAATTGAGTACGAGGGAACATTGACATACAATTGTAAGCAGAGTTGGGCAATCTAGTTCAATTAGCGGATCGATCTTTCTCGTTCCTTTTTTAAAAAGGAACTAGTTCCTTAATGTAGTTCCTTTGCTCCATATATTTCCTTTGCTCTTTATAATTCCTTTTCTCCATGCAGTTCCTTTGCTTCTTATAGTTCCTTTGCCTCATATATTTCCGACTCCTACATAGTTCCCTTGAATCTCTCTCTTTTATCGTTCTTTTTTTCGCTCACGTAGTTCCGTGTACATTTGTTAATAAATGCAAAAATTGAAAATTGTGCAAAAATGAAAAAAATGAAAATTGAACTATTTACACAATTTGAAATACGAACGAATGAAGAATATGGAAATAAAGGAACGAGATCAGAAAAAGAACGAGAAAAAAGGAAAAGATCAAAAATTAACGAGATCAGAAAAAGGAACTACATTAATTACAGAGCTGGAACTAGTTCCGATCGTTCCTTTCTCGGAATAGTTCCAATGAACTAGTTCGTTCCCGAACTACCCAACTCTAATTGTAAGGATACATATGTAAAATATACCCGAAGTGGTGAAGGGTATCATTGGCATACAATTGTAAAGATACATATGTACAATATACCCAAAGTGGTGAAGGGTGTCATATAGTCGGCCCAGTCAGACTTTATTACTTCCCTTAATGGTTTAAAAATTATTTTTAAGGACTAACAACAAGGCGTGAATTTTTTAAAAAAAAATATTTTTAAGGACTAACAACAAGGCGTACACTTTTTAAATGATTTTTAGGGATCACTTCAAGGTAGGTGATTTTAAATTTTTTCTGTTGCTATCTTAGTTACAGTTTTTGCCCACAATAAATTAATAACAATTTCCACCAAACATGACTGTTTGCCTGACAAAACTTTTCCACTTAAGACAACTTCATGCAGTTACTTCTTTCTCTTCCTTCTTCTATACCTTTCTCTTCCCGTTATATTGTAAACAAAATCCCATTTTTCGCTTACAACATAATCATTCACTCCGTTCTGCGATGCCTGAAAGTGAGTGGTGCACAAAATTTTACAAATTTTCCACGAAAATGAATGTTTTGTACACACTGACAAAAGTTTTCCATAAATCTTTGTTACAGACCCGAAGACAAATGAAATAAGCCAAAGTTAATGAATAAAGAAATCTCGTTACACGTTTTTGGGGCGAAAATAGTGTGAACAAATATTTCAGAAAATATTTCACAGTTTTCACTTCACTCACTTTCGTGAGTACCATGCGATAACTGTGCCACCAAAAGAAGTTTTTAGTTGCATGTCTTAGTTTTTGGCTGCCAGGTTTTTGGATTCCTGCTGGAATACTTCAAATTGTGATGTGCCTGAGGTGAATTAAGTTATTTGCTGGTTTAGTTATAAATAAATAAGATTAGGAGTCTTCATGTGAAAATCTTGTAAAATTAATTTTTAAAAATTTATTTCATAAGTGGGAGGATAAAAAACTTATCAAAAATGTCGGAAAATTTAAAAAAAAAATTTTGTTTTTGAATATAAGCCCTACCATACACCTTTGGTCTACATTCATCACTATCAAAATTTTGTAACATTTAAAAAAATATTTCAGATCTATTTTGCTACCTCCCTCCTTCCCGTCTCCCTCCTCCCCCTACACATGAAAACAAACATAACCCACATAAAATTAGTTTTCCCCCGGAAAGTTTACTTCTTTAGAAAGTCATTGAAACAGTTTCCCTTAATTTAGTTCACTTTTATTTTCTTCCGAACAATGGGCATCATCGTCACCATCTCAACCAACCTCCTCCCCTAAAAAAAAAAATATATGACGATATGTGTGTTGCCAGTGACGAACTTCAACTAAAATTAAATTCATTGGAAAATAAAACCTTGACAAGAATTTTTAATTACTTTGATTAATTTGAAATGAACAAAAAAAAAAATGAGTACAAAAAATCAAATACCCCCTCCCTTCCTCTCTCCTGACAAAACTCAAACGCATTTTGGTAAAAGGAATTTTTCCAATTGAAATATAAACTCAGCCACACATACAGGAAATGGAAAAAAAAGAAACTTTCGTCGAAACTTTTAATTCTCATTGAACTTTGCGCCCAACATCGCAAAAGGAACGGAAATCAATTTTGAGTAAAAGCCACAATAGTTGGCCTAAAATGAAACAGTTTTGGGTTTTTTTCATTTTTTTTTGTTTTCCGAAATTGAAATCTTAAGGAAATCGATAAGAAAACTTTCTAAATTAAATGGAACAATTTTTAAATTCAGGGGAGAAATTTTGAATCGAAATGTTTACGAATAGGAAAAGTTAAGCAGCAAATGCAAGAACAAGTATACCTTAATATCCTCACATTAAATTAGTCCTTGAATATATTTTTGATTTTTTTAAAGCCCAATTTTTGTGGTCCGTGAAAAATATTTTTGTAAAAATATCCCTGTCTTGTGTGGCCCTATATAACTAGTATTGTAGACAGATAAATACCCTTATACCTCTCAATATTGAAACGATTTTTATGTCAACCGACATATTTTATTTGGTAATTTAACAACATGCCGAAACCTAAGCTGGGCATAGCATGGGACCAATTAAAAAACTTTGACATATATTGACGAATTTCTCGAAAGAAGTTTTTTCACCAGAAATCGAATATGCCAAGTTACAATCACTTCAGTGGTTGAAATCTTCAAAATACCGAAAATGGGCGTTTGAACTCTTCCTATTTTCTTAGTGATAACAATGAGTTCTACATCGTGAAAAAATTCTCATAGTAGATTTTGCGGATTTTCTCCAAAAGAATAGCCAATAGGTGATCGTACAGATTCCTCAAGCTCATCAGCTATTTCATTCCCATTTATTTTGCAATGTCCTGGCACCCAGCAAAGGTTCACAAACCCGTCGGAAGTCATGTCGAACAAATTTACAGACATGAACCACCTTCGAATTTATTGTAAGCAACTTGATTGCCTTAAGAGCTACCAGGCTATCGAAATACATAGTAATCGGTCTAAGATATTTTTGCATTAAGTTACTTGACTAATTTAGCCCCTTGCGAGGTTGCGAAGATTTCTGCCTGAATAACTAAAAGTTCGTTAAATTTATATGAGTTATTTATGGTAAGTTCCTCACAGTAAAATACCTGTACAAATGCGTTCTTCCATCTTGGAGTCATCAGACCAGTTAAGGGTAGAAGGTCACTAACGTGGCTAACATTAGGTAGAAAATTTTCAATCATGTTGAAAACACTAGGATATCCGTAGGTTAGTAAAGGGAGAGCCCCGTATATGCAGCAGTTATGTCAAATTATGAGCCTATTTCGCAAATTTTCCACCAAGAAAAATTTTCAGCCTTCATGAAGCTGGTTGGCAAATTGCATTTTGCAAATCAAATGCCGAAAAGGTCTTGAAACATTCATAAAAAGCATATTTTTCGCCTTTTAAGAACCCGGAAAGAAGAGTTAGAACATTCATACTACCAAATATGCCAGCAACAGTTGTGAGGTGGGTCTCGTGATTTCTACAGAGGGGCACTGCTATAGCGACATACAATTTTGTTCCGATCAAGAACACATATACCTTACGAGGGTTTCGAAGAATATTTCGAGATGACGTGTTTGAGGTCTATCGGTAAAAAATGATTTTTTATGTCTCTTGAAATTTATTTTTAAACATAGGACCTTTAATATTATTTTTATACCCTCAGACTTATGGCTAATGAGGGCGTATACACATTGACATGATGAAAATTAGCCGCATCGAAATATTGGTTTTAGACTTTTTTTAGTTTTTGGAGTCGATTTACATGTCCGTCCGTCCGTTGTCTGTCTGGCTGTTGCGCACGACAACTCACGAAGAGAATAATCGATTTCATCCAAACTTTGCACATCTTAATATTTCTTCCAAACTTAGTTTAAGCTCGAAGATGGGGAATATCGGTCGACTCTTTCTCGTACCTCCCCCTCAAAATAGTAAAAATTATGCTAAAAATTAATTTCATAATAACATGCAAACGGACAATCCGATGGGACCCATTGGTCTACTCCTTCTGGTACCTCCCCCACAGAGGGTCAATATTTACAATACCAATATCAAGCTAATGCAATGTCCGTTTTGAACCAAACTTTACACAAGCTATTACTTTTACCAGATCAAGTTTGAAGATAGAACCCATTGGTCCACTCTTTCCGGTACCTCCTCCACAAAATGGTCAAAATTATGCTAAATATTAATTTTAAATAACATGCAAACGGACTATCCGATGTTAATGAAACTTTGTACAACATATTATCTTTACAAAGCCTAGATCAAATAGGAAGATAAGATCCATTGGTCAACTCCATCTGGTACCTCCCCCACAAATGGTCAACTTTTTCAATATTAGTAAATCCAATATTAGGCGAATGTAATGTGCGATTTCAACCAAACTTTGCACAACCCATTGTATTTTCCAGCCCTAGATCAAGTCCGAAGATGGGATTCATTGGTCAACTCATAGTTCTAGTACCTCCCCCATAAATGGTCAAAATTTTCAATATTTGTAAATCCAATATCAGGCGAATGGAATGTCCGAAATGAACAAAACTTTGCCCAACCCATTATCTTTACGAAGTCTAGGTTAAGTCCAAAGATGGGACCCAATAGTCTACTTCTCACTAATGGTCAATATATTATAAAATTTTATCAACATTAATCCGAAATCTCTTTGATAGAAACATATATCTTATATAAAGCTGTGACTAATTCCGAAGACCTCCGCAAACCATAGGCTGGGGGTATATATCTGTCGGCAACACGGACTGAAATTTTTTTACTTCTTTTTATCTCTTGTTGATATCGTTAAAATATTTTTTTGTCCTCGAAAAATTCCTTTTCAAAATCCACACCTTATGGTGATCCTTGAACATTTATATCCCAAAACCAGTAAGGAAAGTAGTAAAGTCGGACGGGGCCGACTATATGATACCCTTCACCAGTTTGGGTATATTCAACAGATGGAATCCTAACAGACGTCGCATTTTTAAAGGACCATTAACATGAAATGAAGAATATATAGGGAAGGATATATAGGGACTATGTTACACCATTTATATAAAATCGGACGAAAATATATATGAAAGCTATCTGTAAATCCGATTTTCACGAAATTTAACACACATCGTTCTAGACATAATTCAGTACGCTATGCCAAATTTCGTGGAAATCGAAAGATATATAGGGATTTTGTTACTCCATTTACACTAAATCGGACGAAAATATATATGGAAGCTATATCTAAATCTGGACCGATTTTCACGAAACTTGGCAGACACCTCTCTAAGCTCAATTCAGTACGTTATGCCAAATTTCGTACAAATCGAAATTTTTGTAGGGACTTTGGAGCTCCATTTACATTAAATCGGACGAATATATATATATATATATATATATATTGTAGCTATACATAAATCTGACCCGTTTTTCTCGAAACTGGGCACACGTCATTCTGGACCTAATTCAGTACTCTGTGCAGAATTTCGTGCAAATCTATATATATATAGGGACTTTGGTATGGGAGCTGTATCTAAATCTGAACCGATTTTCACGAAACTTTGTACACATCATTCTATACATACTTTAGTACGTTATGCCAAATTTCGTGCAAAATGGAAGATATACAGTGACTTTGGAGCTCCATTTACATTAAATCGGACGAACATATATATATAGGAGCTATATATAAATCCGACCCGTTTTTCTCGAAACTTGGCACACGTCATTCTGGACCTAATTCAGTACTCTGTGCCGAATTTCGGGCAATTCAAAAGCTATGTAGGGACTTTGGAGCTCCATTTACATTATATCGGGCGAAAAAATATATACGAGCTATATCTGAATCTGGACCGATTTTCACGAAACTTGGCAGACATCATTCTAGGCTCAATTCAGTACGTTATGCCGAATTTCGTGCAAATAGAAAGATCTATAGGAACTTTAGTGCCTAATGTACCTTAAATCGGACGAAAATATATATGGGAGCTATATCTAAATCTGAACCGATTGTTCTCAATTTCAATAGGGTTCGTCCTTGGGCCAAATAAGTGACGTGTGCACAAATTTCATCCAATTCCGATCACAAATGCGACTTGTACTTTGTTTGCAATTTAACATGGACAGACAGACAGACGGACGGACATGCATAAATCGACTTAGAAAGTGATTCTATGCATATTCTCAAAAAGAACCATGGGTCTATCTCGATTATTTTTGCCTGTTACAAACATATCCACAAAGACATAATACCCTGTACCACAGTGTGGTGAAGGATATAAAAAGGGGTTATATGGGGACGACCTCAAAAAGTGGGCGAATATTTAAAATTTTTGGTGGGGAGATTTGTTACCACATATGACTACAACATACCAGATTGCAGCGAATTCGGTTGAAAAAATACCGAAAATTGGGGGTACCCTTATATGGGGGCTATCTGAAAAATTGGGATATATTTATATTTTTTGTGGAGTGATTTGGTACCTTTTAAGGACTCAAAATACTAAATTACAGCCAATTCGGTGGAAAAATTCGATCAAAACTCCTAAAATACTGAAAATTAGGAGGTACCATTATATAGGAGCTACCAGAAAAAGTGGACCTATATTTATAATTTTTTGTGGAGACATTTAGTACTCAATAAGAACTCAATGTACCAAATTTCAGTTGAAAAACGCGCTCAGAAACCCCAAAATACCGAAAGTTTGGGGGTACTGTTATATGGGAGCTATGCCTAAATGTGGGTCGATATATCCCATCTTAGGGTGACCTACAAAAATCATTATTTAAAAATCCACGCCTTGGAGTAGCCTAGAAAAATATTTATTTAAAAATCCACGCCTTGGGGTAGCCTAGAAAAATATTTATTTAAAAATCCACGCCTTGGGGTAGCCTAGAAAAATATTTATTTAAAAATCCACGCCATAAGGTAGGCTACAAAAATATTTATTTAAAAATCGACGCCCTAAGGTAGCATTGACAAATATTTATTTACCAACCACGCCTTACACAACTACCACAGAACTATCTTTCTGCAGATTTTTATGCTGAGCCTGGGTAATATTTCGTGATAGTTGCAGCCTCTTGCCCGATTAGAGGTCATATAGATCGACTCGATAAAACACAAAAAATAAGTTTTCGGTCCACTTCATCCCAAAAATTATTATCTGATCATCATTATAGGCGTTGTCATTGACCACAACTCGAACCTCATGGAACATTTCAAAGCGATCAGCGATATATTTCCGCCCTCTAGTGTGGCAATGGTTTATTAAATAATATCTGAATACGTCAGCACCTGTTAATATTTACGTGTAACTCCCACATCCGAGTACATACGACAATATAATTGGTATCAATTTAAAGGCCAACCACTCCTCTTGGATATACTATCAACTTCTCGGCTATATGTCCTTCAGGAGTAAATATATACACTATAGAATACAAATTTTGTCATTTTTCACACAAAAGTCAGGGTCCATTTGGCCCGCTAAATATTGACCGATCTTTATTAAAACAGGCATGCTTATTCTTTGGCCCAATCCCCTTTTCCATGTAAAAATTCGAGATGTTTGGGTCATAATTGCGGCCTCTGGAGCGACCAGAAAAACCGACAAAAATAAAGTATTTGGTCCATTTCATCCCCTAAATATTAACCGATCTTTTCCAAAAAAATAGGGGTCTTCATTAGGCCGAACCCATCCTACATGCAAAATTTCGTGAAGATAGGTCCATAACTGTGGCCTTTATCGTGTTTACAAATTATAATGGACAGACGGACGGACGGACACACATGTCTAGATCGACTCAGCTAGTCGAGATATGACGATCGGTATACTTAAAGGTGGGTCTAGGACCAATATTTCGCGGCGTTACAAACTCTTGGGGCTGCACAAAGCTATAATACCCTGACAACATAGTTGTGTAGGGTATAAATATAATATTTTTTTTAAATCTACTGCCTATGTAAAAAATATTTTTTAAAAAATTCACGCCGTGTGGAAGACCCTTAAAAAATATGTTAATAATAGACTTACCAAATTTCGGTACTAAAGTAAACATGGGACTTACCTGTAAATAGAAAAAATTAAAAATTTATTAGTTTTTTTATAAAATGTATATATTTATATTAATAAGTTGCAAATATTTTATTAAAATATTCGACTTTTAAAAAGCGACTTTTATTTAATGTCCTTGTTTGTTCCACAGCGAGTACATGTCCCCCAATGACACCCTTGTCTCTGTTTGACAGCATAAATGGGAGAATTGAAATAATTCCACAATTATATCGCTTCTTAAGCCCATTAAATTGTATTGTCTCTTGTTGCGAATCATTTAATTCCCCCCTTTACTATACCCCTTAACGCCACGCAATATTTTATTGCGACATTTTAATGTGGCAATGGGCATTAAAAACGGAAATCAAAATAATCCCATAAAAAATATTTTTGTGTATTTTTGTGCAATTTGAGGAAATGAAGTATTATAAACATAAAAACAACAACAAATACATGAGTAACGCAATTCCAACAACAACAACCAGAAACCCCAATATTTTTATTTCGCAAAAAATCTAAGCCTTGCCATAAATCCTCTAAACTGACTTAAAAGGATTTTGTTTCAGTAAAACTCAAAAAAAAAAAAAAAAACGAACAGCAACAACACCACCATCCTTGATGGTGGTGGTGTCATACGAAGGACTTTCAGCCTGTCCATTTCGCTGTTTATTTACAACAAATTAATAGCAGTGACCCCATTTATTTGTCACTGTCTTAACGAACTTTGTGCTGTTCGTCCGAAAGTTTCAACAAACGTTTGGCTTAACATTTGGACAAAAACAAGAACACGGCACTGGACAGGATGGCCAACAAGAAAAGCCATCATCGTGGTAGCCTTGTTAAAGTACACAAAACGAAAACGAAATCAAACGAAATAAGGAAACTTTAAACTAGGTCTCCAAGTTTTATAAATGAGAATTGTTTTCGAATAAGTAACAACACAAGTACTCAGGACAAGCAAAAGGTGCTCGAAAAACAAGATTTTTTCAATAGGGAAAAGAATCAGAAAATTTCATACTTGGACAGAGGGACACAGAGGTAATCAAAAAATCGGAGGCTCTTAATTTTTTCGTAAATCCAAGGCTTGTATGAACTAAAACTAAAAATTAGTTTTTAAATTCCAAGGCTTGTATAAGTTCTTTAAAAAATAGTTTTAAAAATCCAAGGCTTGTATGAGGTCCTGAAAAAATCCACGCCTTGTATGAGGTCCTTAAAAATATTTCTACAAAATCCACACCTCGTATGAGGTCCTGAACAAATTCACGCCTTGTATGAGTCCTTAAAAAATATTTTTAAAAAATCCGCACCTTGTATGAGGTCCTTAAAAAATATTTGTAAAAAACCGAAGCCTTGTATGAAGTCCTTAAAAGAATTTTTAAATCATTAAGGTAAGTAGTAAAGTCGGACTGGGCCGACTATATGATAACCTTCACCACTTTGGGTATATTGTCCATATGTATACTATATATACTTACAATTGCATGTCAATGTTCCCTCGAAGGAACATGCTCATGCACCTCAGACACCCGTTCGAAATACATATGGAAACTAGCCACATCTGCACCAATTTCAACAAAACGCAATAATGTCATTCAAGTCTCAATCGAAATCTGAATCGATTTCCCGAAACGTACCACACAGCATTCTAGACTCAATTCAGTACGCTATGCCAAATTTCATGCAAATCGAAAGATATATAGGGACCTTGGTGCACCATTTACATAAAATCGGAAGACTTTGGTGCCCCATTTACCTTAAATTGGGCGAAAATATATATGGGAGCTATATCTAAATCTGAACCGATTTTCATGAAATTTACCACACATCGTTCTAGGCTTAATTCAGTACGCTGTGCCAAATTTCGTGCAAATCGAATGATATATATGGACTTTGGTGCACTATTTACCTAAAATCGGACGAAAATATATATGAGAGCTATATCTAAATCTGAACCGATTTTCACGAAATTTAACACACATCGTTCTCGACTTAATTCAATACGCTGTGCCACATTTCGTGGAAATAGAAAGAAATATAGGGACTTTGGTGCACCATTTACCTTAAATCGGACGAAAATATATATGAGAGCTATATCCATATCTGAACCGATTTTCACGAAACTTGCCAGACATCACTCTAGGCTCAAATTAGTTCATCGTGCCAAATTTCGTGCAAATCGAAATATATATAGGGACTTTGGTGTCCCATTTACCTTAAATCGGACGAAAATATATATGGGAGCTATATCTAAATCGGACCCGATTTTCTCGAAACTTGGCACACATAATTCTAGACTTAATTCAGTATGCTGTGCCAAATTTCGTGCAAAGCGAAAGATATTTAGGGACTTCGGTGCACCATATACATTAAATCGGACGAAAATATATATGGGAGCTATATCCAAATCCGAACCGATTTTCAGGAAACTTAGCACACATCATTTTGGACCTAATTCAGAACCCTATAAAATTTCGTGCAAATCGAAAGATATATAGGGACTTTGGTACACCGTTTACATTAAATCGGATGAAAATATATATGGGAGCTATATCTAAATCTGAACCGATTTTCACGAAATTTGGCACACATCATTCTGGACCTAATTCAGTACCCTATGCCAAATTTCGTGCAAATTGAAAGATATATACGGACTTGGGTGCACCATTTATATAAAATCGGACGACACTATATACGGGAGCTATATCTGAATCTGATCCGATTCTCTTCAATTTCAATGGGGTTCGTCATTGGGCCAAATAAGTGACTTGTGCTAAATTTCAGCCAATTCGGATAATAAATTCGACCTGGACTTTCTTTACAATTTAACATCTACAGGCGGACAGACAGACGGACATGCGTATATCGATTCAGAAAGTCATTCTATGCATATTCTCAAAAAGAACCATGGGTCTATCTCGTTTCCTATTGCCTGTTACAAACATATGCTTAAAGACATAATACGCTGTACCACAGTGTGGTAAAGGGTATAAAAATCCACACCTTGTATAAGGTCCACAAAAATATGTTTTTCTCCATTGGTTCCACTGTTTATTAGAACCCATATTTTACGTCTGTTTTTTGTTTTTTCTTATCCGGAAACGGAAATGCACTGCAAATGTTACTTTTAAGACATTTTTTTAATTTTTTCTTCTCTCTAACCTAACTTTCTTCGTTCCTTATTGTGTATGTCCTTTTTTCTTCGTGTTCCTTTTGCAAATTTGTTGCTAGTATGCATTTGGGTCAGCTTTTGAGTGCGGTTTTTAAATTGTGTTGTTTCTTGGCCATTGTCGTTATTTTCGCTGTTGTTTCCTTGAAATGCCATTAGGACCCAGGTTGCCTGCACTGGTCACCCTTTCGGGGCATTATTAATTTGTTTAAGTTTGCCACTAGAGTTCTGCTTAAAGTTCAAAATGATTTTTTGTTTTTTTTTTTTGCCTTGACGACATCGTACCACACCTTAAGATTGCCAGGGTATTAAAAACGGAAGCGAGCTGATTTAAGGCGCACACACACACACACTCCTACACTCACACAAAGACAAAACGTGTTAAAGCGTTTTAACTATGCCATAAATTGTGACACATCCGATAAATTGTTTATAACCTATAAGCACGCAACTTTTACTCGTCAAGATGACCTGATTTTTAGCATTGTTATCCACTGCCATACCGCCCTATGCCATATTCTCTACACCCTCGGCCATCTCCTTGATTTTCCATTAAAAGTTGTAAATGTGATATTGCAGTGACATGCTCATTGGATAGTTTTCTTCGAGTCCTTAGTCCGTTTTGATGTTACTCTTGTTGTTGTTGTTGTTGTTGCTGCTATTAAATTAAGTAGCATATCGTTGATGTTGTTGTTGCTGTTGCCATTATATGTTTGTCCTTTATTGGCTTTAATAAAGTCCCGAAATGCTTCGGAAATCATTGGCACTTGAAGTAAGTTTTAAAAGGACAAACATTGTCAGACACTATTTTTCTCTGCTTTGCGGAATAAAAATTTTTTTTAGTACTCGGACCATGAAAAATTTATTGCACTTGAAACTGCAGTATCAAGTCAGAAGACAAAAATTTAATTTATAACATAAAAGGATTTAAAAGAAACGGAAGAAGGAAGGGGGAGGGGTAATTAAAAATATTCTAAAGACATTGTTTTTAAGGATCTAATACAAGGTTTGGATTTTTTAAAAATATTTTTCTTAAGGACCTCATACAAGGCGTGGATTTTTTAAAAATATTTTTTTTAAGGGCCCCATACAAGGCAGTTTTAAGACAGTATCAAGTCGTGGATTTTTTAAAAATATTTTTAAGGAAAATTTTTTTAAGGAAATTGGAAAAAATCGGTTCAGATTTAGATATAGCTCCCATATATATTTTCGTCCGATTTAAGGTAAATGGTGTACCAAGGTCCCTATATATCTTTCGATTTGCACGAAATTAGGCGCAGCGTAATGAATTAGGTCTAGAATGATGTGTGCAAAGTTTCGTGAAAATCGGTTCAGATTTGGATATAGGTCCCATATATATTTTCGTCCGATTTAAGGTAAATGGTGCACCAAAGTACCTATATATCTCTCGATTTGCACGAAATTTGGCACAGCGTAATCAATTAAGTTAAAATTATGTGTGCTAAGTTTCTTGAAAATCGGTCCTGATTTAGATATAGCTCCCATATATAGTTTTGTCCGATTTTATGTAAATGGTACACCAAAGTCCCTATATACCTTTCGATTTGCATGAAATTTGGCACAGCGTACTAAATTAAGTCTAAAATGATGTGTGCTAAGTTTCGTGAAAATCGGTCCAGATTTAGATATAGCTCCCATATATATTTTCGTCCGATTTAAGGTAAATGGGGCACCAAAGCCCCTATATATGACTTTCGATTTACACGAAATTTGGCATAAAGTACTGAATTAGGTCAAGAAGGACGTGTGTCAATTATCGAGAAAATCGGGTCAGATTTAGATATAGCTCCAATATATATTTTCGTCGGATTTTAGATAAATGGGTCTCCAAAATCCCTATATATCTTTCGATTTGTGCGAAATTTGACATAGGGTGCTGAATTGAGGCTAGGATGATGTGTGGTTTCGAGAAAATCGATTCAGAGTTAGATATAGCGCCTATATATATGTTCATCCGATTTAAGGTAAATGGGGCACCAAAGTCTATATATATATATATATCGATTTACAAGAAATTTGGCACGGTGTACTCAATTGAGTCTAGAATGACGTGTGTTAAGTTTCGAAAAAATCGGTTTAGATATACATATAGCTCCCATATTTATTTTCGTGCGATTTATGGTAAATGGGGCACCAAAGTCCATATATATCTTTCGACTTGATGTTGTTGTTGTTCTTCATGTTCATGGGGATGTTCGTGCCTTTGAGATGGAAATCTGTCCCTACCATAGCTCGTGTGTTAAGTATCGAGAAAATCGGTTAGATTTAGATTTATATTCGTTCAATTTCATGTCAATGTTCCTTCGAAAAGCGACGTTTTTTTTGTCCTTCATTTTGCAGGTCCATCAAATATTCCTCTTATGAATTTTTGTATGTGTTTCCCTTCTTCTTATTGCCTTTATACCCTTCAAAACGATTTTCCTTTTAGCTTCCTTGTGTCCATTTATCCATCTCTGACAGTTGTGAAATTGTAAAATTTTGGAATTGTTTTGAAATTGAAAGTAAATTTTCTGTCGTCGTTTGCTTTTTTATATCCTGCAGTAACTCTCTTGATATATGCTTGACTCATTGCCTGTCCGTCCGTCTGCCTTGCTGTCATTCTGTTTGATTTAATGTTGTTGTAACGTTTGATATTTCTTTGCTACCATCAGCAGCAGTTTGGTGTTGTTGGTGGTGGTCTTGTTGATTTATATCGTTTACGAATCGTTGGGTCATAAATGTGTCATATTGTTGTTCGTTTGTTTGTTTAAATTTTCGTTCGTTTTTGCTGACATCTTTATGACACACATCATTGACGAATGAGTGGAAGTATCACCGCAATTTCATTTTCAGTATTCAGTTTTTATTTACGATTCACGTACAATTGTGAAAAGGAACAAATCATAAAGAAAGCCAGGGTGTGGAGGGAAATCTTACAGTTTATATGAAAAGGTGCGGAATTTAAAAAAATGTACTGTATATAAGGATAGGGGGATATTTATTCATATTTTTTTTTTCGGAAATATTCCATGTGATATGTTTTGGAAATATTTTTTTTTAAATTACCACATTAGAAAATATTCTTTAATATATCCGGTCTTTAAAATGTATTCTTTCGGAACTCCATCATATGTTGTGCATTCAAAGCTTCATTAAAAAGGTTTTTTTTAAGAAACTAATACATGGAAAATTTTTATATATACTGTTGTAAACGGATTTCACTCCTTCAGAGAGCAGATCCTAGGCGGAGAGAATATTTCTTCTGGACAAGTTGCGCGAAAGCTATGATTGGGCCCCGGCCGGATCTAAACAGTCAGACATTATATAGGCTCTATGAGGAAGCAGATTTTTAGATAAACACGAGGTGTCTTAACACAGCTAAGATCCAACATGATACTCAGCATGTGAAATAGGACCACGTGACACCTGTCTCTATGGAGGTTATTCGAGGAATTTCGATATACTTTAAAATATACAGGCCTTATTGTTGTGCCCTTGAACAAATATTCTTTAAAACATCTATACATTGTGTCTATGAAAACCAGTAAGGTAAGTAGTAAAGTCGGACTGGGCCGACTATATGATACCCTTCATCACTTTGGTGGTCATTTGCTACAATACCGGCATAAATCACAAACCGTGATTTTTGTGTTATCAATGCAGAATTGTTCCCTATATCAGACTTCATATTGTGTCAAAAATTCAGATGATTATATCATACAAACTCTAATTGAGAAGCTGTAGAAGTCCCTCTGTCCCATATAAAGTGAGAGTAAATTGACAACTTCAAATGCATTTTCTGCAAAATCGATTTTTTGATTTATGCCGCTCAGGCAGCAAATAAGCGATATGTGTCCTTACAATAGTATGTCAATGTTTCTTAGAAGGAATATACTCATATCTTTCTGCATTCTATGATAAAATTAATTCCATCCGGGCAGATTTAGAGTCGTCTGCATACCATGAGACTAATTTATGCAAAACTATTTATAACAAAATTGATACACCCTATTCGGTACGCCGCACTATTAAAAATTTAATTCGACGGAAATACATATGGACGCTATGGATGTATCTGCACCAATTTCAACAAAACCCAATAACGTCATTGAAGTCTCAATTTAATACGTTCTGCAAAATTTCGTGTTAATCGAACGAAAATATATATAAGAGCTATATCAAAATCTTAACCAATTTCCACGAAACTTAACAGACATCATTCTAGAGTTAATTCAGTACGCTGTGCCAAATTTCGTGAAAATCGAAAAATATATAGGGACTATGGCGACCCAATTACCTTAAACCGGCAAAAATATATATGGGAACTATATCTAAATTTGACCCGATTTTCACGAAAATGCCAAATTTCGTGCAAATCGAAAACTATATAGGGACTTTGTTGCACCATTTACATAAAATCGGACGAAACTATATATGAGAGCTATATAAATCTGAACCGATCGTCACGAAATTTGGCAAACATCATTCTACTCTTAATTCAGTACGCTGTGGTAAATTTCGTGCAAATCGTAAGGTTTATAGGGACTTTGGTGCACCATTTGTCTTAAATCGGACGAAAATATATATGGGAGCTATATCTAAATCTGAACCGATTTTCTCGAAAGTTAACACACATCATTCTACTCTTAATTCAGTACGCTGTGTGAAATTTCGTGTAAATTTCAAGATATATATGGACTTTGGTGCACCATTTAAATAAAATCGGACGAAACTATATATGAGAGCTATATCTAAATCTGAACCGATCGTCACGAAATTTGGCAGACATCATTCTACTCTTAATTTAGTACGCTGTGCGAAATTTCGTGAAAATTTCAAGATATATAGGGACTTTGGTGCACTATTTACCTCAAATCGGACGAAACTATATATGGGAGCTATATCTAGATCTGAACCGATTTTCATGAAACTTAACACATATCACTACAGACTTAATTCAGCACGCTATGCCAAATTTCGTGAAAATCGAAAGATATATAGGTACTTTGGTGCTCTATTTACCTTAAATCGGCGGAAAATATATATGGGACCTACATCTAAATCTGAACCGATTTTTCCCAAATTCAATAGGGTTCCAAATAAGTGACTTCTGCCAAATTTCATCCAATTCGAATCAAAAATGCTACCTGTACTTTGTTTACAATTTAACATCTGCAGACGGACAGACGGACGGACGAACGTGCATAAATCGCCTCAGAATGTGATTCTATGAATATTCTCAAGGGAACCACGTGTCTATTTCGTTTCCTTATGCCTGTTACAAACATTAGCTTTTATGGAGAGAAGCTGAGAGGACAGAGAGTCGTATATAGGTTTTATGATTTCTGAAGTCTCGGAATTTTTATATAAAGGATCTGAAGGTCAATGAATATTTATGCGCCGATATTCTAGAAGTATTTCTGCCAAATCAGAATATCTGCAGCTCTTTCACAGGAAGAAGAATACCTGCAACTCTTCCAAACGAAGAAGAATACCTAAAGCTCTCAGGACTACTGCAGAATAGCAAAAAGAATAACTGAAGCTCTTCCATAGGAAGAAGAAGGAAAATATGTTGGAAAATCCCTCCAGCTGTCCTATAGGAAGAAAATTACATGCAGCTATCCTATAGGACGAAAAATACCTGCAGCTCTCCCATAGGAAGAAGAATTCCAGAAGCTCTTCCACAGGAAGAAGAATACCTGGAGCGCTTACGCAGGAAGAAGAATTTCTGCAGCTATTTCAGAGGAGGAAGAAAACCTTCATAGATACAAGGCTGAAATATTTTAATGTAAACGATCTGAATATTAAGGAGTCTTCATAGAGTCAAACAAAATAATAGGTCCCATATGTAGACGTACTGAAGTCCGGGGAGTGTTTACATATCAGTATTCAAAATAAATTTGTCGTACCGTTTGCAACACTAATATATTTGTCGGAAACCCAACGTTTACGATTTTCTTATATACCCTTCACCACATTGGGGTGTAGGGTATATAAGCCTAGAAGGTTATATAAGTTAAGTCCTTAACAATTTATAAAAATCCACTCCTCCTTATTGGGTCCTTGAGAAACTATTCTTTAAAATTCTACGCTTCCTTTCGGATCATTGAGAAACTAATCTTTAAAAATTCTACGTTTTGCGTTTGGTCCTTACAAATATTTTGTTAAAAGTTCAACCCGTTTTTGTTCCTCGAAAAATGAGTTTACTATTTATGCCATCTATAATTTCCATCCCTCAAACAACTGTCATCACAAATATTATTTTGCACCTGCAAACTATCTCCGCCTGTCAATCATAATCTCCCGACACATTTTATGACATTGAAATAATCAAGTCTAACTGTTGACAGCTGATGATGATTTGCGGCAATATTATAGGTGTTAACTTAACTGATGTGATGCCACTTCCATCAGTTGTCAAATGAGACAATTATCGAAATATTTACAAATGGTAAATATAATATTTAATGAAAATTAATAATGAAAATTTGGAGATTTACCAAAAATTTGCAGATATCCAATATTAAAATTATTTATTCTATTGATCCGTTTAAAAGGAGTGAGGTGGGTGGTTGTCAGATTTTTTGCATTTCACTATTAATAATTTATTCTAAAGATTACTCTGAGATGAAATTCTATATATTAAAAAATAAAAATAATATAAATATTAATTTTGGTTTTACAACAATAACAACAAACAAATATTAAACCTCTATTGAAGAGGAAAGAGGATTTAAAGCAAATGATGGAAAGAAATTAATATCCAAAGCAATTCGGCTCATCATCAAATGGCAACAATATTGCCTGCAATAATAAACTTGCCATCAGACATCATCGTCGTCATCGCCATCCTCCTCATCATCATCATCGAACATTCAGACAAGTTGTTACCAAACCAACCATTAAATACAAATGTCAATATGGCCATAATCAACAACCGTCACTTCGATGAACAGACAGCAGAAACGAAAAAAACAGGCAACCAACCTCAGCCAAAGAGTAAAGAAAGACACACTGGAAATTTAAACTGAAACCCTTCATAATAACAGCAGCAGCAACAATAACAACAACAAAAACTTATATTGACAATCTTGTAAGCCAGTGAAAGATATTTACATTATTGTTGTAGCCGTTGTTGTTGTAAGTGTCCTGTGTATAAATGTCATTGTCATCATTATTTATATCAGTTTACCATGGAATCCCGTTATTTGTTGAATCCTGCAATTATGTTTTCGTTCGGGGAGGGGGCATACAACGACAGGCAACAACAATAACAAACAACCAATTGTCAATTTGTTGCATATGGTGGCCTGGCCATTTTAAATGGCCTCCTCATCGTGGAGGTGCATTGCTGTGGTAGACTGACAGACATCCGCCAAGGCAACAAATGTTTTTCTATATGTTATGAATGCAATCGATATTGAAAACAAATTGAGTATTGTTTTTAATTTGCCTTGATTTCTTTTTTTTTAGCATTTAATGCAAATTTGTATTGTATAGAAGAAGACAATTATAGAAATTATAAAATGGTAATGGGATATTTTTTGTCCAGAATTATGGGACGGATAATAATAAGGACAAAAGCACAAAAATTATTTTAAGGAATAGTAGGGGATATTTTAAGGAATTATTTTCAAGTAACCACAAGGTGTGGATTTTTTAAAGAATACTTTTCAAGTATCCAAGTGATCGCTATACTCAATAACTATTGCACCGATTTGGACCAAATTGTATATACATGCTCTGTGGGGCGTAAGGAGTGTTTCTGTGTAGTTTTTTGTGTTTTTGCACCGTAACTCAAAAACTACTGCACCGATTATGACCAAACTTTATGTATATACTCTAAATAAAGTGGGAAGAGTTTTATAAAAGAACATTTTGAGAAAAAGCCGCGAAAATCTGCCAAAACATATTTTGAAGGAACGGATGGACCGATTTGCCTATCATTATGGAGGACATATACCATAAAGTGATACTATACCGACAATTTACAGATAACTTCCTTACTCTACATGAAATGCCGAATTATAGGCTATGTATAGGGTATTTGTTACTACTTTCAAAAGTATCTAAAATCGGACTATGCTAAAATATAGACCATTTTTTGTGTTATAAAACCAACATATGGTATATATCCCACACTATATCTGAATCATTGGCTGAAACTTGAACGTGTTCTACATAGGAAATCTTTCCTCTAATATATTTTTCATGATGTGAAAAATGTTTCCATTGAGAACGACTACACAAATTTTGATGATTCAAATGATTTATGAATCGTATGTGATCGAAATAGGAATAGTAATTACGTCACCAAATTTCAAAATTATCTTTTGAGATAAGAGAAGTTAGATCAAAACTTGACCTTGCCGTGAAAAATGTTTGGTGGAATAAGTTCGACCAGGTGATAAATTGAAATACCCCACATACTGACATAATTTAATATTTAACAAAAACAAGGTTTCTGTCATGAGGAAAATATTAGGCATATTTTTATTGCGGAAATTTGACATAGACAATAGTTTCTGAAATATATTTTCCATGAATTAATTAATTTTTACCAACTCTATATTCATGCAATTCTGATAAGGCAAAACAACGTTTGCCGGGTCTGCTAGTCTGAAATAAAATTTTCCAAGGTCCAAGGAGGGCTTAGATTTTTCTAGGCCATATACATTTTTTAAGGTCAAATAATTTTTTTAAGGTCAATGGAGGACGTCAATGTCCAAGGAGGACGTAGATTTTACTATTGAAATATGTTCAAGTTCTGTGGTGGACGTAGATATATAAAATAATATTTCCATAGTCCAAGGAAGTGAAAAGAAGGAAACGAGAAAGACACATGGTTCCTTTTGAGAATATGCATAGAATCACTTTTTAAGTCGATTTATGCATGTCCGTCCGTCTGTAGATGTTAAATTGTAAACGAAGTACATGCGACCTGTATGATCCGATTTGGCTGAAATTTGACACAAGTCACTTATTTGGTCCAAGGACGAACTCTATTTAAATTGGTGAAAATCGGTTCAGATTTAGATATAGTCACCATATATATTTTCGACCGATTTTATGTAAATTGTGCACCAATGTCCCTATATATCCTTCGATTTGTTCGAAATTTGGCATAACGTACTGAGTTGAGCATAGAATAATGTGTGTTAAGTTTCGAGAAAATCGTGTCAGATATATCTCACATATATATTAGATAGATATATCTCACATATATATTTTCGTCCGATCTTATGTAAATGCATCAAATTCTCTATGTATGCTTCGATTTCCACGAAATTTGGCATGGCATACTGAATTGAGCCTAGAATGATGTCTGTCAAGTATCGTGAAAATCGGCCCAGGTTTAGATATAGCTCCCATATACAGTTTCGTCCGATTTAATGTAAAAGGTGCATCAAAGTCCCTATATATCTTCGATTTGCACGAAATTTTGCATGGCGTACTGAATTAAGTCTAGAACGATGTGTTTTAAGTTTCGGGAAAATCCGATTTCCATATAGCTCCCCTATATAATTTGTCCGATTTTATAGTGTTTGTTTACCACACAACTTACTCCGGCACTGCAAATATCCCAGGGACAAAGGTATGGTACTGGAACACCAGCAGCAACAACTCCCAAGCACAACAACAACAAAAGGGGAACACGGCAACAAATGGTTTATGTGACTGATGATAATCACCGCAAGATTTGGTGTTAACCACTGGAGTCTAGGACACTTTTTGATAGTTAGAAAAGAAACCTATCTGAGGCAAATAAAATCACTTTAATTTTTGGTTTATTTTCCAATGCAATTTTAGTTTATTATTGAATTCAATGTTTGGTTTAGATTTCTTTCTCGTTTACAAATAAATTTGAGGTCACAATCACTTTCAGTTTCTTTTATGTTTGGTTTCAGAAAAAAAGGTAGCTTGTTTAACTTATGTTCACTCGTTTGGTTTTTGTTTCTTGTTCTATGTTCTGCCCGTCACGACGATCTCAACAATAATAATAAAAAAATACCAAAAAAAAATACAAATGGAGAGAGAGATCAGCAAATATGACGTCAGTGATGGGACAGATTGTTTATGTACGCAGGGATGAGATTACGCAGAATTAAGGAGGTATGACACGATGTAATGTGAAGCCTATGTAAGTTCTTACAATATGTAATTAATAATAATTCAAAATAATATTATAAAATTAATGATGTTCCTGCGTACATAAACATACCGCCTCCCTTTGGACGATACGTTCAAAATAATTAACAATATAATTCAATTTATATAACACCCACCAGGGGTATATCAAGAAACAGCTTTAAAATAATGCAATGGCCTTCAGAGACAAAATTAATTTTATATACACATATATACATTATAGTTTCCTAAAATCGTATATTCTATATAATATTCTTATTGAACCAGATAGACTCTTCAAGGTTACCTTCCTCATCGGAGGCAATAGTGCCAAAAAAAGTATAACCAAATATGGTATTTTGCATGTATGGGAGCCCATTTTCTTCATGAGGCAAACCAAGGTAAATGGATTTTGCAACATCTTTTCCTAATATCACCGCACATGAATGCTTCAAGTAAAATGATGGATCGGCCACATCTTCTTGGTCATATTTTTTCCACACCTGTTCTGGGAGACAATGGCTCTTAGGAGTATCTGCTGGTGGTGGACCGTTCTTCACTTTCAGCTGCACGGTCAGCGGTCGGTTAATTGGACTTTGAGAGTCTGGAGGTCGTCATTGATTTCAAAGGGAGCGTAAGCAGTACCTTTATAAAAACTGCTTTCACTAGCATTTGGATCCAGCAACAATCGCGCAATATTTTTTTTTGTTGTCTACCTGGGGACGGTGTATGAGGGCTAATGCAGTCATATTCAACCACTCTTCCTTTGGTGCATTCAGTTTGTGGAGAAGCGTGTGGTGTCCAAACCAGCATCGTCGACACGCAGAATTACTTCGGCAGTTCTCTATGGTGTGGGAAATTCCAAGGCAGTTCTCGCAAGCATGGTTTTTTGCTACAAACTCATTCTTTTGTTGCGGATCCATTGCCAAGAAAGAGCGGCACAAACGCAAGGAATGTCGTGTTTGACAAATTGGGCATCGGTATTCATCCTGGAACATCATGGCTGGAGAAAAACGGAATTATTGATTAGTTTATAATATATAAAAATGTGATGATAGGCGTATAAACTGGCTGGGATAGGACTAGTGATTGGATTAGGATGAACGGGGTAGAAGAACCAATTTGTGAACAGGACGGCGTAAGATGCCTGACGGAGTTTTTAAATCCACAACTCTGACAAGTCCATCAGAACCAGGGTACAGTTTTATCACACGCCCTAATCTCCATTCATTAGGGCTTCCCATTTCCTGAGACAATACAACTAAATCATTCACTTGCAGATTTGGTGATGGATTTTTCCATTTATTTCTTTTGTTGAGTTCATTGAGGTAATCACATTTCCACCTGCGATAGAATTCTTGCTGAACCAATTTCAGCTTACGCCAACGATTGAGCATAGCTATCTTCGTTGGGAATTCTTCGGGCTCTGCTGGAGATAACAATGCAGAGCCAATCAAAAAATGACCCGGAGTTAGAGCTGTGAGATCATCAATATCATCAGACTGTGGAGTTAGAGGTCGCGAATTCAGACAAGCTTCAATGGCTGCTAATATGGTACTAAATTCTTCGTATGTGTGATGAATTTGACCTGCGATTTTTTTAAGATGCATCTTGCAGCTCTTAACTCCCGCCTCCCATAATCCTCCCATGTGAGGGGCAGAGGCTGGTATGAAGCTCCATTCTAGGTGCTGATGTCCGTATTGTTCTATGGACCTTTCTTTTATCTCAGAAACGACCTTTCGAAAGTTGGTTTTAATTTCGCGAGCAGCGCCAACGAAATTACGACCATTGTCCGAGAAAATCTTATTGGGACAGCCGCGTCTCGATACAAATCGGGCAAGAGCTGCCATAAAGGCCGGGGTAGATAAATCACTCACGGCTTCCAAGTGGATCGCTTTAGTAGCAAGACAAACGAATAAGCATATATAACCTTTCACTGTGCGACAACCTCGACCAGAAAAGGTTTTGAGGTCAAATGGACCTGCGTAGTCAACTCCGGTGTTGGCGAAAGGTCTACTTAAACTCGTCCTTTCCGGGGGAAGTGTAGCCATCAATTGCCCTTGTAGTCTCATACGAGCTCGGACACATTTCATACAATTGTTTATATGGCTTTTAATCAAGGTTTTTCCTCGAATGATCCAGCATTCTAAGCGAATGGTTGCCATCATCAACTGAGTTCCACCATGTTTAGTCATGTCGTGGATAAACGAGATATAAAGTTTTGTGAATTTACTCTTTGGGGACAGAATAAAGGGATGTCTTTCGCTGTGAGACAAAGACAATGTGGATCCGAGACGACCATTGGCTCTAATAAGGCCGTCATTGTCGAGATAGGGTGTGAGGGTTAGAAGAGGACTCCTTTTGTCGAGCGGCTTCTTTTGAGATAAAGCCTTGTACTCCTTTGGAAAATATATCTTTTGAGAAAGCATGATCAAGTGTTTACGTCCCGCCAACAGTTCCACTGCCGTCAACTTTGAACTTTCGTACTCGTACGACCTTTTAGTGGCAGGGAGAGTGGCCTTGATAAATCTTTCAATATATCCGAAAACATGCACTGCGGTTGTAAAACGGTGGATATATTTAAGATGTCTCTCTGGATCATCAATTTTGCCGTCATCTTCACTTCCCTTTTCCTCGGATTCCAGTTCCGAAGATCTAGCGACATGGACTTTGGAAATCTTGCTTTCAAGATCTACATCTGGGATATGAACGTTCGACGGCCAGTCTTTCTCGTTATTTGTGAGCCATGTTGGACCAAACCACCACAAATCTTTCTCTTTGAGCTCCAGAGGAGTCACCCCCCGGGTTGCTAGATCTGCGGGGTTGTCATGTGTAGATACATGTTTCCAATTGTCACCTACCATCTCTTGGATTTTGGCTACTCTGTTGGCCACAAAGGTTGTCCATGTGTTTGACGGTTTTTTGAGCCATGCCAGGACAATTGTTGAATCCGACCAGAGGCACAATGTATGCTTTTCCATTCCCAATTGAGGCAAAAACGTGTGAACTAGCTCTGCTAGTAATAGAGCTCCACAAAGCTCTAACCGAGGCAAAGATACCTTTTTAATTGGCGCAACTTTCGTCTTAGAAACCAATATATTTGTGGAGATAATATTTCCTATTTCTACTCTCGCGTGTAATACGGCTGCATAGGCTAATTCAGACGAATCACAGAATCCATGAAATTGTAGAGTACACTCTGGTGAATATTTTATCCAACGTGGTATTTCTATTTTGTTAATATCCGCGTAGGTTTCAAGAAATGATTTCCATTTTAGCAAAGACAATGTCTTCAATTCATCATCCCATTTTATGTTATCCAACCACAATTGCTGCATGAATATTTTTGCTGTGATCAAGACTGGCGCAAGCCAACCCAAAGGGTCAAAAAGCCGAGCTATGACTGACAAAACTCTTCTCTTTGTAAATGAGTGCTTACTTTTAATATCATCTGCCATGAAATAAAATGTATCAGAGACAGCATTCCATCGTATTCCCAATGTTTTCGCCAAACTTTTGTCATCGAAATCAAGGAATTCTCCATTTAAGAGATGATCTCGGGGTAAATCTTTAATAATTTCTTTGTCATTCGATGTCCATTTACGCAAATTGAACCCAGCAGATTCAAGTATACTAATTAGTTGTCCCTTTGCCAGCATTGCTTCCGCAATAGAATGTGTGCCTACTAATACATCATCAACATACATATTCTCTCTTAAAATTTTTGCACCTATGGGAAACCTATCCTCCTCATCTTGGGCCAGTTGTTGTAAAGTTCTAAGGGCCAAGTATGGTGCACAATTGAGACCGAAGGTGACAGTTTTTAACTTATAATCTTTTATTTCCTCATCAGGGGAAGGTCGATACACAATCCGTTGAAAGTTGGCGTGTTTAGGATTAATCAAGATTTGCCTGTACATTTTTGATATGTCAGCGTTAAAGACAAACTTATACAGGCGCCATTGCAGTATTAATGAAATTATATCTTTTTGAAGGACAGGTCCCACATATAACCAATCATTAAGACTCTTACCCGTCGCCGTCGGACAAGAGCCATTAAAAACCACCCTAAGTCTTGTTGTTACACTTTCGGGTTTGAACACGCCATGATGGGGCAGATAGAAACAAGGTTTATTATTTGAAGGAATAGATTCTACTAATTCCATATGTCCCAGAGACAAATATTCCTGTATGACCGAGTCATACATCGCTTTAAATTCAGGTTTTCTGCTCATAGACTGTTCGTTTCGTAGAAACTGGCTCAGTGCTATGTATCTATTTGATGTAAATGCCGCTTTTGCCTGTAATTCCTCTTTAAAGGGCAAATCAACTACATATCTCCCCTCGGAGTTTCTTTTCACTGTATTTTTATAAATATTTTCACAATGTATGTCTTCATCAGAGACCTTAGCTTTAATGGGGATTTCCTCAATTTCCCAGAACCGAGCCAATTGCTCGTCAATGGACACTCTTGTACAATGAGAAGCTCTTGTTATACGTCTTGAGGCACTGTTATTTGTTGGGCCGTTTACGATATATCCAAAAACCGTTTCCTGCGCTACCAACGATCCCAGAATACCATGTTCTACTCCACTGAGTAGAATCACAGGGTATAGATTTCCTCCTATGAGTAAATCAACTGGGGCACTTCTGAAAAATTCTGGATCTGCAAATTTTAAATTGGGCAAATGCTCCTTACTAACATTACTAAATGCGTGAGTTGGGACATTTCCTGTGACATCTGGGACAACTAAAGCTTCTATTTCCATTGAAGGCATTCGCCACCAAGTCCACTAATTTCTGCCGCTATTGGCATTGTGGGTAGATTTAAAAATCTTTGAATCCTTTCAGAGATAAAGGAGTCATCCGAACAGGGATCGATAAGAGCTCTGGCCCTGTGAGACATACCATTTTTGACAATCGACACCCAAGCGGTGGCTAACATTGTCTTACTTGAAACCGAAGTATGATATGTTCTACTACGGTCAGAACTAGATGGCAAATCCGTGGACTGTAAATTCGAAGTTTGCGAAGCTTGAGACACTTTTACTAACTCTCTGTTTTTGTTATTTCCCTGTAGGGGTATATTTGCTCTGTGCAAGAGCGTGTGATGTTTCGAATTGCACTCAGAACAACTTTTCTGACTCTTACAATTTGCCACCATGTGACCTTGAGTCAGACAATTGATGCAGTGTTTGTCGCGTTTTACAATAGAGATTCTATTTCTGAAGTCCATTGTAAGAAATTTGGGACAAGAACGTAATATGTGATTCCCCTTGCACAAATTACATTTCTGGTTATTAACCATGGTATGGTGAACTTTGTAACTTTTCGACCTATCAAAATTACTAAATTTTTGCTGCTGAGGTATAATAGAACGTGATCCTTGTGGGCCATATATATCTGATACGATCTCAAGAGCCTGAAACCTTTCTGTTAAAAACATGTTTAGTTCTTCCCATGAAGGCATTTCTGTTTTTTTTGCAATTGATTGTTCCCATAGGGACAGTGTTAACTTTGGCAGCTTTGAGGAACATTGAAAGACGAAAATAGGATCCCAAGAACTAATATCTATTTTGTAAAGTTTCAGGACCGAAATTGCATTATTTATGTCTCTTTGGAGCTTCTTTAAAGCACATGGTGTCTCTTGAGAACATTGGGGCAAGTTAAAAATTGTGCGTAACTGATTATTAATCAGGATTCGCTTGTTTTCATATTGGGATTTAAGGTTTTCCCATGCAATATCGAATCCCTCCTCCGTAAGAGGGATATGTTGATTTATCTGCCTAGCTTCCCCACTTGTTTTCTGGAACAGGTGATACAGTTTTTCCACTGAACTAAGCTTTTTGTTGTTTACATATATCGCAGTAAACAAATCCCTAAAACTGGGCCAATTTAAATAATCTCCATGGAATATCTCGGTATCGCATGGTGGAACAGAAATCGAAGAACTGATCCTTTGATTCGACTTAGAAGATGATATCTTTAAGTTTTCTTTGGCATCTCCTATATATGTGATACATTTTATATAACTCTTGTGAGCTTCTGCCTTTTTAGTTTTTATAGTTGTCTTGTCTTTCTTGAGCAGATCTGGGTCCGAGATACATTTTTTATAAGAAGCCTTCCATTCTTCCCATAAATTCTCCACTTCATGTTTTTCTGCCTCCATGGACATTTCATTATAATCTTTAAAATCCGTATCACGCAGCTGTGACTCAAACTGAGATATTTCTTCACATTGGACAAGAAAATCTTCGACTACACCCATGACGTACGTGTTAGTTTAACAAATAATAGATTTTTAAATATTAAAAATGTATATTGTGTCGCTGTTTCGACGAATGGGACAGATTTTTAAACGAATTTGTAAAAATGTTTTGTGGTGGTGAAAATTCGTCTTTTTCCTAAATTTCAATTCTTGAAAATTTGGACAAGAGATTTCCAACTAAATTGGTTTTTTTTTATAATTATTGGTAGGAATTTAATTTCTCCTAACGCAAATTCTTATCCTCAGCTGAGACAAATTTATTTCTACTTAGAGACAGATATCCAAAGTGCTTTGTTAGTATTAAACACAATCAGAAATGTTTACACATATGCTTAACACATATCCAAAATTATTGGTTAATTATTTCCAGAGGCAGATAAAAACCAGTAAGGAAAGTAGTAAAGTCGGACGGGGCCGACTATATGATACCCTTCACCACTTTGAGTATATTCAACAGATGAATCCTAACAGAAGTCGCATTTTTAAAGGACCAGTAAAATGAAATTGGAACCATAAACACGTCATTCTGCAACCGATACTAAATTGTTCATTTGGTCAGATATAGAAGCTATATCTAAATCTGAACCGATTTCAGGAAACTTAACACACATCATTCTAGACCTAATTTGTTACGCGGTGCCAAATTTCGTGCAAATCGAAAGATATATAGGGACTTTGGTGCACCATTTACATTAAATCTGACGAAAGTATATGTGGGAGCTATATATAAATCTGAACCGATTTTCAGCAACTTTACACACATCATTCTAGACCTAATTTGCTACGCTGTGCCAAATTTCGACTCAAAAAGTGATTCTATGCATATTCTCAAAAGGAGCCATGGGTCTATCTCGATTATTTTTGCATGTTACAAACATATGCACAAAAACATAATACCCTGTACCAGAAAAAAGAATTTGGTTCAAGAACCTCAAAACCTGGGGGCTACCAGAAAAAATTGACCAATATTTATAATTTATAGTGGAGAGATGTGCTACCTAATAAGAACTCGACGTACTAAATTACAGTCAATTTGGTCGAAAAATCCGATCAGAACCCCCAAAATACCAAAAATTTTGGGGTACCGTTATATGGGTACTACCAGAAAAACTGGACCTATATTTATAATTTTTAGTGGAGTAATTTGGTACCCAATAAGAACCCAATGTACAAAATTTCAGCGAATTCGGTTATAAAGCGAGCCCAAAAACCCGAAAATACCGAAAATTGGGGGTGCCTTATATGGGGGCTTTCCGAAAAAATGGACCTTTATTTATAATGTTTGGTAGAGAGATTTGCTACCCAATAAGAACACAAAGTACCAAATTTCAGTGAATTCGGTCGAAAAATGCCATCAAAACCCCCAAAATACCGAAAATTGGGGGTAATCTTATATGGGGGCTATTTGAAAAAATGGACCTTTATTTATAATTTTTGGTAGGGAGATTTGCTACCCAATAAGAACTCAATGTACAAAATTTCAGCGAATTCAGTTAAAAAACGAGCTCAAGAACCTCAAAATACCGAAAATTTGGGGGTACCCTTATATGGGGGTTATGCGAAAAAATGGACCGTTATTTATAATTTTTAGTAGGGAGATTTGCTACCCAATAAGAACACAAAGTACCAAATTTCAGCGAATTCGGTCTGAAAATTCGATCAAAACCCCCAAAATACCGAAAATTGGGGATAATCTTATATAGGGGGGCTATCCGAAAAAATGGACCTTTATTTATAATTTTTGGTAGAGAGATTTGCTACCTAATAAGAACTCAAAGTACCAAATTTCAGCGAATTCAGTTAAAAAACGCGCTCAAGAACCTCAAAATACCGAAAATTTTGGGGTACCCTTATATGGGAGCTATGCCTAAACGTGGACCGATTTTCTCCAATTTCAATAGGGTTCGTCCTTGGGCCAATTAAGTGACCTGTGCCAAATTTCATCCAAATCGGATCATAAATGCGACCTGTACTTTGTTAACAAAAATACATGGACGGACAGACGGACAGACGGACATGCATAAATCGACTCAGAAAGTGATTCTATGCATATTCTCAAAAGGAACCATGGGTCTATCCCGATTATTTTTGCCTGTTACAAACATATGCACAAAGACATAATACCCTGTACCACAGTGTGGTGAAGGGTATAACAACAATGACAACTTATGTTCGGAATTGTAAATATAAACGAGTTATTCTTACACTATTTTATGTTCATATAATGTTCGTTTTGTCCCAGTGTGCCTCGATATTTTACTTTATGCTTTGTAATAGATAGCCACACACACAACTAAACGTCAGTAACCTTTTTTGATCCAAGAGCGATGATCTTTTTTCTAGCGGTTATATGAGTTGTTTGTTTTCGAAAAGAGACAAATAATAGATTCTCAATTCAAATAAAGGCACTCATTAAGTTTTCTTTTAAATAATGTCTAAGAGAATTTTACTATCTCTCCCAAACAAACCAAAGGGACACACTTTAAACTCTGTTGGTTGGGAACTCTTTGAACAAAACAATGTTTCAGTAGCACTGATACGTATAAACAAAAATATTGCAGCATCAAAATAACATTAAAATTCCATAAAATATGTCAAATAATATACAGAGGCAGACATATAAATATTTATATAAATTTTGGAATGTCCAATAATGTATGTTCCAGTTCGGCAGCGTTGTATTATTTTAATAATATTTCTCTAATATATATTCTCACACCACTGTGCAATGTTTTATTTCTTCTATTATGGTTTCTCCCAGGCAGAGACAGTGCAAATCAAACGCAGCAACAATGACCAACAGCCACTACTCAAAGTGTGTCAATTTAAACGGCAAAAAACTCTCCAAAATTTGAGTTACTTTTTTTTGCATATGTTATGTACAAATGTATGTAGGAGACATCGACCAACCCCAACAACAATATAGAGTTAACGGTCTATATATTTTTTTCTTCTTCTTCGTTGCAAATGTTGTTGAACTTTTTCGAAATTTTGCAACGTCGCAGCACTTACAAAGGGATAGGGAGGGGGAAGGAATTGGTTCAAGTTTAAATGGATTGAAGCGCCAGTTAATCCGTCTAATACACCACAATAATAAGTATTGACGTACGTACCTTCTTCCTTTGCTGATATTGGCCTGAATATTCTAGCTAGTTCGTAGTAGGGTTCGTTAGGACCATATGTTTGTTTACCACACAACTTACTCCGGCACTGCAAATATCCCAGGGACAAAGGTATGGTACTGGAACACCAGCAGCAACAACTCCCAAGCACAACAACAACAAAAGGGGAACACGGCAACAAATGGTTTATGTGACTGATGATAATCACCGCAAGATTTGGTGTTAACCACTGGAGTCTAGGACACTTTTTGATAGTTACAAAAGAAACCTATCTGAGGCAAATAAAATCACTTTAATTTTTGGTTTATTTTCCAATGCAATTTTAGTTTATTATTGAATTCAATGTTTGGTTTAGATTTCTTTCTCGTTTACAAATAAATTTGAGGTCACAATCACTTTCAGTTTCTTTTATGTTTGGTTTCAGAAAAAAAGGTAGCTTGTTTAACTTATGTTCACTCGTTTGGTTTTTGTTTCTTGTTCTATGTTCTGCCCGTCACGACGATCTCAACAATAATAATAAAAAAATACCAAAAAAAAATACAAATGGAGAGAGAGATCAGCAAATATGACGTCAGTGATGGGACAGATTGTTTATGTACGCAGGGATGAGATTACGCAGAATTAAGGAGGTATGACACGATGTAATGTGAAGCCTATGTAAGTTCTTACAATATGTAATTAATAATAATTCAAAATAATATTATAAAATTAATGATGTTCCTGCGTACATAAACATATAGAAATGGTGCACCAAAGTTCTTATATATCTTTCGTTCAATTTCATGTTAAGTTTCATTCGAAAAGGGACATCCGTTAGGAGACTGTATTTTTATACCCTTCACCACACTGTGGTACAGGGTATTATGTCTTTGTGCATATGTTTGTAACAGGCAAAAATAATTGAGATAGACCCATGGTTCCTTTTGAGAATATGCATAGAATCACTTTCTAAGTCGATTTATGCATGTCCGTCCGTCCGTCTGTCTGTCTGTCCATGTTAAATTGTAAACAAAGTACAGGTCGCATTTATGATCCGAATTGGATGAAATTTGGCATAGGTCACTTATTCGGCCCAAGGACGAACCCTATTGAAATTGGGAAAAATCGGTTCAGATTTAGATATAGCTCCCATATATATATTTAACCGATTTAATGTAAATGGTCCCTATATATCTTTCGATTTGCACGAAATTTGGTACAGGCTAATCATTTAGGCCTATAATGATGTCTGCCAATTTTCGTGAAAATCGGTCCAGATTTAGATATAGCTCCCATATATAGTTTCGTCCGATTTCATGTAAATGGTGCCCCTAAGTCCCTATATATCTTTTGATTTGTACGAAATTTGGCATAACGTACTGAATTAAGCCTAGAGTGATGTCTGCCAAGTTTCGTGAAAATCGGTCCAGATTTAGATATAGCTCCCATATATAGTTTCGTCCGATTTCATACAAATGGTGCCCCAAAGTCCCTACATATCTTTTGATTTGCACGAAATTTGGCATAACGTACTGAATTAAGCCTAGAGTGATGTCTGGCAATTTTCGTGAAAATCGGTCCAGATTTAGATATAGCTCCCATATATAGTTTCGTCCGATTTCATGTAAATGGTGCCCTAATGTTCTTATATATCTTTCGATTTGCACGAAATTTGGTATAACGTACAGAATTGAGCCAAGAATGATGTCTGCCAAGTTTCGAGAAAATCGGTCCAGATTTAGATATAGCTCCCATATATAGCTTCGTCCGATTACATGTAAATGGTGCACCAAAGTCCATATATATCCTTCGATTTGCACGAAATTCGGCATAACGTACTTAATTGAGCCTAGAATGATGTCTGCCAAGTTTCGAGAAAATCGGTCCAGATTTAGATATAGCTCCCATATATAGTTTCGTCCGATTACATGTAAATGGTGCACCAAAGTCCCTATATATCCTTCGAGGTGCACGAAATGTGGCATTACGTACTTAATTGAGCCCAGAATGATGTCTGCCAAGTTTCATGAAAATCGGTCCTGATTTAGATATATCTTCCATATATAGTTTCGTCCGATTTCATGTAAATGGTGCCCCAAAGTACCTATATATCTTTTGATTTGCACGAAATTTGGTACAGCCTAATCATTTAGGCCTAGAATGATGTCTGCCAAGTTTCGTGAAAATAGGTCAAGATTTACATATAGCTCCCATATATAGTTTCGTCCGATTTCATGTAAATGGTGCACCAAAGTCCATATATATCCTTCGATTTGCACGAAATTTGGGATAACGTACTGAATTGAGTCTAGAATGATGTCTGCCAAGTTTCGTGAAAATCGGTCCAGATTTCTATATAGCTCCCACATATAGTTTCGTCCGATTTCATGTAAATGTTGCACCAAAGTCCCTATATATCTTTCGTTTTGCACAAAATTTGGCATAACGTACTGAATTGAGCCTAGAGTGATGTCTGCGTTGTTTCGTGAAAATCGGTCCAAATTTAGATATAGCTCCTTTTTATTATAGATTGATTTTAAGTAATTGACGCACCAAGAACCAATAGGAACAAAACGTTCTGAAATTAGTATAACCTATCCTGTCACTAGTTTGTTTGAAATCGCTTAATATTTGGATAGAGCTTCCATATATATTTTCGCCCGATTTCAAGTAAATTGGGCATCAAACTCCTCATGTTAGTCAGTTTGACATCAAATTTTGCACAACGTACAAAATTGAGCATAGAATTATGTAGTTGCGTTTTCTAGAAGTACAGACATAGCCCAACGGATGACCCATTTATATTTGTTTGAAGTCGATTTACATACTTTATGGATAGATCTACGTAGATTAACATTTAGATAAATATCACATATTTTATTTCATCCAATTTCATGCTAATAGTCCAGTTTAATATACCCATAGTGGTGAAGGGTATCATATAGTCGGCCCCGTCCGAGGTCTATAATCGAGAGAATTAAAAAAATCAATAATTATCAAAGCACCAGAAAAGACATACGAGTTAAAAATAATACGTTTTTTCAATGACGTTAAAATAAGTCCTGAACTTTAAAATAATATTCGTTTAAGGGCCCAAGAATAAAGCTGGGATTTGTTAAAAAATATTTTTGTTATTGCCCAAAAAGATCTTTGAAGGAATTGTTTTCAAGGTCCAAAGAGAGTGCAGATTTTTTAAGGAATGTGTGCAGCGACCTTATAAAGATTATTTTAATGCCGTCAATGTTTTAAATAGTATTTTTCGCAGTCCATAGAGGGTGTAGATTTTAATGAATATTTTTTATGGTCTAATAAAAGCGAAGATTTTCTAAAAATATTTTTTATGTCTGTCAGGAATCTCAGTTTTTTCTCCTAGGGCGTAGATTTTTTAAAGAATTTTTTTCTGTCTCTTAATAAGAATATTTTTCTGACGTAGTTTTTTGTCGGTGGACGTAGATTTTTTAAAGAATACTTTTCTGACTCGCAATAAGGCGTAGATTTTTTTCTGACTCTCAGTAGTGCGTAGATTTTTTAAATAACTTTTTTCTGTCCCCCAATAACGCGTAGATTATTTAAAGTTTTTTTTTCTGTCTCCCAATAAGGCATAGATTTTTAAAGATTTTTTTCTGTCTCTGAATAATGCATAGATTTTTTAAAGAATATTTATCTTCACGAAATTTTGAATGTAGGATGGGTTCTGGCTAATGAAGACCCCTATTGTTTTTGGTAAAGATCGGTTAATATTCAGGGGATGAAATGGACCAAATACTAAATTTTTGTCGGTTTTTCTGGTCGTTCCAGAGGCCGCAATTGTGGGCCGAACATCGTGAAATTTTACATGGAGAAGGGGATTGGTTAAAAGAATAAGCATGCCTGTTTTGATAAAGATCGGCAAATATTTAGCGGGTCAAATGGACCCAGACTTTTGTGTGAAAAATGACAAAATTTGTATTCTATAGCATATATATTTACTCCTGAAGGACATAGACCCGAGAGGTTGATATTATATGTGGTATGTACTCGGATGTGGGATTTGCACTTAAATATTTACAGGTGTTTACGTATTCAGATATTATTTAGTAACCCATTACCACATTAGAGGTCGGAAATATAGCGCTGATCGCTTTGAAATTTTCCATGAGGATCCAGGTATGAACATCACAACACAACCCACGTTGAAGGGAATCTGGACAAGTAGTTAGAAGAGCTTTCCTGAATATTAGTTTTTGTTGTAGTTGTAGCAACAGAATACATGTCGTTTTGTCATGCATCGTCTGGTTCTGCATCTTCTACCTCCAAATTCAGGAAAGCTGAAACTTCAGCGGGTTGCGCCCAAAGAGAATTTGGCGATAGGTGAGTAGGCTTAGCTGGGCAATTGAAGAGGTGCAACGTGGTCCTAGTCCACATGCCGGACATGTGTTAGGTATCGAGCCGTCAATTCTTGCCCAATATGAATCGAGGCGGTTGCACCATCCTGATCTTAGTTGAGCTAAGACTACTCGTGTTTGCCTTGGCAGCTGCTTCTCCTCAGCTGCGATGGATAGGGGGTGGTCTCCAATTATGTTATTCACTCGATATTTCTCTACTGCCTGAGCGACTGCATCCGTGTGAATACCATTCAGACCTGCTTGATAGGCTTCTTGATCTAGGGGTGAATATTAGTAATATTTGTTGGTTGACCACTAGTCGTTCAAGAGGGTGCAAATATTGCGATATATTACCATACCTCAGCATGTAGTGCCGCAGAAAGTTAGATTTTCGTGGAAGTAGTGTAGGGTATCATATGGTCGGCCCCGTCCGACTATACTGCTCCGCTCACTGGATTTATTTTTAATTTCTATTTGTTTTCAAGTGCCGCCCACTTAAATAAAATTCTATTTTTGCGAAAAGGACATCCTTTTCTTCGAAATAATATATTCTTTATGCCAAATTGGGATTAAGTCCGAACATTGTTAATCCCATGCAAACATTAGGCAAAAGAAAACAACCTAGACAAGAAAATTAATGAATAGCCAGAATAAATAAATGAAAGAATTTTTCTTTTTTACCTATTAACCGTCTAGCCATAATATTTTTAGATGGTCATAATTAAATGACGTCGGTGGTGGGGTTAAACATGTGAATATTATTTTGAAAATTTTATAGACATGGTCAATGGCACGCAAGTATATAAGTTGTTGTTGTAGCAGCTTGTACTGCTGTGTATTTCTTCTATTTTCCTTAACCTGGTTCTGCTTCTAACTCCAAGTTCAGGAAGGCTGCGACCTGTATCGGTTAAGTCCAAAGAGAAGATGGGATTAGGTGAGTGGGTTTGGCTGGGCAGTTGAATAGGTATAGCGTGTCATGTGGTCCGTTATCACATGCCGGGCAGATATTGTCGACCTCTCCATCAATTCGTGCCCAATATGAATTGAGGCGGCTACACCATCCAGATCTTAGTCGTACCAAGACCACTCTGGTTTGTCGAGGTACATGCTGTTCTTCAGCAGCTATCATAGGTGGATGATCTCCGAGGATGGTGTTCATACATACATACTTGAGTCAGGGGAAGTAATTGTTGCACAAAATGTATAAAAATTAAAAAAGAATCTATGGGGAATCTACAATGATCTTACGTTGGGCGCCACTTATTTTACACGACGGCAAGAAACACGATCGCATAGGAATGGCGGGCACAGGGGAAGTAAATGTAAGTGTCAGTATGTGTAAAAATATAAAAAAATATATATATCGGGGCTATATAGTTATTTTACGTTGGGCGCCATTTATTATAAACAAATAATTTCGTCGCTTATGATAGCTGTATTGTTTATGAGCTAAGTGTTGCAGATAATGTAGAAAAATAAAAAAAGTAATTTTGGAATTTTACAATGATTTTATGTTGGGCGCCATTTATTATAAAAAATAAATAATAATAATAATAAATTCGCATACGATATCAAATTGTTTGATAATATCGAATGCCAGTTTTTGAAATGTTAATCCATTTTCCAAAGAAAGTATTTGCCACACCCTTCTCGCCCAGATCCCTTCGAGATAAATTCCCTTTCTTACTAAATATTCCACGTACCTCTTGCCTTCATAATCTCCCTCTGAATTATTTAATGTATCCCTCTTCAATCAGACCCCATTTAGTCAAATGTTAATTTTCTTCAAAATTAATATTTATTTCTGGCCTTTGACAATCTCCCCACGGCAATCCTGTCAATTAGAAGAAAACATAAAAAACACACACACGCACACAGACAACCACACAGGAATCAATTAAGACGCCAGACACCAGATCTGTAATATCAAGAGAAAACAAATAATAACGAAATCCTGTTGATATGAAAGATTGCAGCAATGCTGCCACCAAAAATAGGTTTAGCTAAAACACAAAGGATATATTAATTTGTGTAAGACTGTGTATGTGTGTTTGCGTCCTTATCCCATATGTAGCCGGGGAGTGTACGTGTCACATGTCGAAAAATAAAACACAATAATCATAGTTAGTTAAACATTTAATATCATGAATAGAAATCAGAGAGACGCATATGAGTACATACATACGTCCAATATTTATATAGCAAGAGAGAGAGAGAGAGACAGAGAGAAGGAAGAAAGATAGACATCAATATGTAAACACTTAAGGCTAAAAACATGGCCAATTCAGTGACACATGTTTAATGTTGGCTTACAACATTCATTAGGTTATTACTATACATGACTAGGGCGGTAGGGGGAGGTACAGTGGCAAGGTTTTATAAAACAAATATTTAAGGACCCTACACAAGGTGTTATTTATACAAAAAAAATATTTTTAAGGACCCTACACAAGGCGTGGATTTTTTAAAAAATATTTTTAAGGACCCTACACAAGGCGTGGATTCTTTAAAAATTATTTTTCAGAACCCTACACAAGGACTGGATTTTTTAAAAAATATTTTTAAGGACACTACACAAGGCGTGGATTCTTTAAAAAAATTTTTTAAGGACCCTACACAAGGCTTGGGTTCTTTAAAAAATATTTTTATGGACCCTACACAAGGCGTGGGTTCTTTAAAAAATATTTTTAAGGACCCTAAACAATGCGAGGATTCTTTAAAAAATGTTTTTAAGGACCCTACACAAGGCGAGGATTCTTTAAAAAAAAATTTTATAGACCCTACACAAGGCGTGGATTCTTTAAAAAATATTTTTAAAGACCCTACACAAGGCGAGGATTCTTTAAAAAATGTTTTAAGGAACCTACCCAAGACGAGGATTCTTTAAAATAATATTTTTAAGGACCCAACACAAGGCGAAGATTCCTTACAAAATATTTTTCTTAGACCCACTGTACCACATGTCCATTACATTATTCTTTTATTGCAGATAACGCTAAAATCTTCCACATAAAGACGCAAATATTACCGCAAATCAAGGAACCAACTAAAACAACAACAACAACCACAACAAATCATGTCTTTAAAAATCATCGAAATCAAAGAATCACACGAAACAACAGTTAGAAAAAATAATTCCATTAGTTAAATAAATAAATAAAAGTAATTGGCAAGAGATTTCGTGGACCGCACACATATCCACACACACACTCCCACCTATACCTATCCAAACAAAACATACGGGCCGCTAATACTATAGCCTACTACCCATACGCTATTCCTGCTCATCTACACGTATTGACGCTAAGGACACGCTCACTAAATAAATATTGAACGTTAATATGTGTGTGCGGGTGAGTGTGTGTGTTTGCGTACCTTTGATATGAGGATTTCAATAGATATAAAGGCCCATAATGTATGTAGTACGACAACGACGAATCAAAGAAGAAGATCTGTCAGGTACAAGGATTTAAGTGAGATATGTGGGCGTTTCCATAAAGACTGAGCAGGTTAACCAAGCTTAACAGATAAAGAAGAAATTTTAAAGGAATGAAGGAAGCGTGGACCGAATGAGACACCTCCAAAAAATGGGGTTTGAGCTTTTCGACAACATCTCCTTACCCTTCTATTTGAAGGGCAGGAATATAGACAGGGCCATAGGACGGCTGACCGAATAATTGGGGGCTCAAACTGAGGCTGGTTTAATCCGATGTGTGAAAACCTGCAATGATTTGAATTTCGGTTTTCGAAATTTTCCGCAGACCTCAGGAAAACAATTTTGTGATGTCCCCCTCAGAATTGACCATAGTTCGTTGCTCAATCGGAACAATCACCACATGACGAGTTTTGTGGACGAAACAGGCCATCATTTTCTACAAAGGGTTTCTTCCAAGAAAACCTTTCGCTCATCTATGAGGGCCCTTAGGTTCGATATCTGTTTTCTGTTAGACTTCCAAGCCCTTTAGACTATCTATGAGGACTACGTTACCCTTCCTCTTTTCAACAATTTATTTATAATTTTTAATCTTGAATATGATAGTCTAACAGTCTTACAGGGCCTTCTGTAAGTACACAACTATATTGTATTGATATTATAGCAATATTAGTCCTAGACCCTTCTTTAAGTATACCGATCGTTATATATCGACTAGCTCAGACCATCTAGACATGTGTGTCCGTCTCTCCATTATAATTTGTAAACACGCTACGGACCCATCGTCACGAAATTTTGCATGTAGGACTGGTTCGGCCCAATGAAGACCCCTATTGTTTTTGGTAATGTTCGGCTAGTATTTAGGGGATGAAATGGACAAAAACTTTGTTTTTGTCTATTTTTCGGGACTCTCCAGAGGCGGCAATTATGATCCGAACATCATGAAATATTACATGGTGAAGGGGATTTGGACAAAGAATAAACATGACTTCTTTGGTGAAGATGGGTCAAATGGACTTTTGTGTGAAAAATGCCGAAATTTCTATACTTGACGTATACATTTTAGGCCTGGACCACGGAGTGGTTGGCCTTTCATTATATTGATGTACGTACCCGGATGCAAAAGTTATGCTTTAATTAACGGGGATCTATGTATATTATAGTGTTTAGTATTAACATTACCATAATAGAGGGCGGAATGCAGCACCGATGGGTAGGAAATTTTGCATGAGGTTCAGGTAATGATCAATGACGACACCTTTAATTTTCGATGATGATCAGATGATATTTCGGGGATGAAGTAGACTGTAACGCCACAAATATAAGCCGAATATCACAAATATTCCATGTGGATGGCGATCTGGTTAACTAATTCGAATGGCTGTCATGATAAAGAAGGTTAATATTTAGCAGGTCATATTATGCCGCAAGGGAACTTTTGACATCTAATCGGTCAAGAGAGTGCAAATATCGTGAAATATTGTCCAGGTTCGAAATATTGATCAGCAGAATCTGAGCGCTCAGTGGTAGTTATGCTGGGCATCATATGATCGATTTGACGGGTAAGGCAGTCTGAAGTGTGGACCTGAAGAGGCCAATAGTCTAAAGGAATGCCCTGAAGGATTACGAAGGTCATTCAGCTGACCCGTAGCATATTACAAAACCTGATGTATATTACAAGATAACCACAAGTGAGTGAATGGCCATGGAATCGATCAGATACGTGGTTTCATTTTAGACGTTCGAAATAGCCTTTCGGAGACGGTCAAAGACGATAACGTAGATGAACTGAAGGGATGGAAGGTCTATCAAAAGGAGTTCAGAAGTCTGTATCAGCTAAGAAGGAAAGTAGTACATAATAGAGGGGCATAGATGAGTTTAAGAACCAATGAATTTATCATGGGTAAGTTACATAAACAGCCCTGAAATAACCAAGGTGTCTATTACAGGTACCGACGGGTAAGGTAATCAAAAGTGTGGAGCTAAGTAGACCACAAGGAAGGAAGATAGTCATGGATAGGATACGTGAATAACAGAGTAGATTATAAAGGCCTTTTCTGCTGGCGGGAAGTTTATTACAAAACCTGATCGGATAGGTATTTAGAAGTGAGTGAATGACAATGGAATCTATCATAGATCGGCTAAAGGCCCAATGAATCTATTGATTGATTGAAATCGCCTGAGAATACTTCATAGGCTGTCGGAGACGAGCTGAAGGTCCAGAGTGTCTATTTCTAAAGTGTTAAAACGGAATCGTAGAAAGAATGAAGGATTGGAAAGTCTATCAAAAGTTATTGAGGAGTCTGTACAAGTTAGGAATGAAGGAAGGTAGCCCATGCTAGAAGATGTGAAGGACCATAGAGTCTTAATCTATGAGTTTAAGGAAAAATTATATTACCAAGACTAAGCTACATGAATGGGCAGGGGGATACGTATAAGGGTTGAAAGGGGGAAGGAACATAGGAAAGTAGAAAGGTAATTGTCTGTATATAATCAACTTCTCGTTTCGCAGTCTTTTAAAAATATATTTTTAAGACTATTCTTAAAAAAAAAACGACATCGTAGATGAACTGAAGAATCGGAAAGTTTATCAAAAGAAGTTGTGGAGTATATATCAGTTAGGAAGCAAGATATCCCGTACTAGGGGTAGTGAAGGATCGGATTGTCTCTATAGATGAGTTTAGAAACCAATGAGCTTACTATAACCAAGCTACATGAAGGGCATAGATTTATATTGATTCTGCAAAGCTGTTTTTTCCACCTCTAAGAACCAGGAATGTCACATGACATCTATTTCAGTTTAGAAATTCAGCTAAAACCTTAATAAACCCGAAATTAGTGTGGAACATTTAATGGAGACTATGTCAACTTACGAAAAAGTTTTTCAACTTACCCGACTTCGGAATGCCATCTTGCTACAATTTTCCAAAATAAGATGGAGATGAGTAAAATCATAAGTTATTGTTAGGAAGATTTGATACCAAATGAAAATCCAAAATTTCAAATTGAAATATTCCGAAATTTATAAGATAGTTATAATTTTTTGGTAGGAAGAGAACCCTGTCCAAAATAGTTTAAGGTGTTGCTAATGGAATGCCATCAGTCTGTCCATGTATTTGAAACAGCTCATTTATATAGCCTCTGGACATACCGAATTAAAATGTGAAAAAATGGTTGCAGATTTTGATATACAGAGCTCCAGTACAGAATCGCTGTCGTATATAGTTTAGTCCGAATTTACATAACTCATTAAAATGAGTTAGAGGTAATTGGTATACCAAATTCTCTTCGTCCTACCACGAAATTATTAAAGAGAAACATTTTTAGACTTGGTTTAAAACGATATATATATATATATATATATATATTTCTAAGTTACAATATTAATCTTAGAAGCATCGCTTTTATATACCCAAAGTGGAGTATGTTATTATATAGTCGGTCCCGTCCGACATTGGTTCTTACTTAATGCTCAGAAGCATCCAATTTACTATAAATCTCTATATAAAAATCCCAAACGGTTAAGGAAATTTAAAGAAACATCATGGAGGGAAGAAAATGTTGGGCCCCGAAGAATGTTACGACGTTCTGACATACTTCAATTATCCACCCCTTGTATTAGGTCCTTGAACATTATTATTTTTAAAAAATCCACTTCGTGTAGTTTATTTGAGGAGAGTTCTTTTTCAAAGACCTTGAAAATATAGAAAATATTTTGTAAAGCTATTTCCTTTATTGAATTCTATTGATAATGGAAACACCCATATTCCCACCTCTTGTAATAATAAACACTTTAGCCTGATACACACACACATCCTCACTCACCATGCCACATTTATGCAATACATTTAAGATGTTACGACTGTGTCGCATTGACTAAATGCTCTGTGTATAGTAAGGTAGCGAGTCCCCATGAGGAATGGGTGCGGACTATATTTACATTAAAATATATGACATTACACGTGACACCACATGTACACCTTTCTGCCGGGCTCTAAGGCTACACGACGACAGCCACAAGAACAACAAAAAGTTTTTTTGGACAAAAATCGTGACCCGTTAAGATGGCTACGAAACATCCCTGAAGGAAATGTGGGGTGTTGTATCGCCTTTGTCTACTATTGTGGCGACATGTCTCCATATTTTCTACAACTTGTCTACATATCATGTAATAAGAAGAAGCATTTGTTATGTTAACAACCAACTGAGCATGGTTATGCTTCTTCTTTTTTCTTTAATATATTTATAATTAAAGAAAAAAAAAAGTTTTGTTAAAAACGCGAGTTTAAAGTTATTAATGGTAATAATTAAATTAATTAATTAATTGGTGAAAAAATTTTTGAGCAAAAGAAATTATAAAAAATTTACAAGTGACATATGTGACCTTTTGTCTATATATACAAACTATTGACTTACTACTGACCGTGTCCACATATGCGACGCTGTGTCTATATCTAAAAACTACTGACTTACTACTGACCAAGTCACTAGTTCATTTCCAATGACAAGCACATGTTAAATGTCAATAGTAAACTGCATTGTGTTGGGTATAGTCGGTCAACAGTATTGGTGACGATGTCAATAGTAAATCAATACTGATTTACTGTAGACATTTCCTACAGGGATATTTCATGTTAAGACACACACAAATGCTAACGCACGCAAAGGACAGATTTTGGGAACACTAGACATATCGTGTGTGTGTGTGCGACCAAAATGCCTTATAAGGTGTACAAATGTGTGAGTATGTTTCTGTGTATGTGTGTGAGGAGTCTTTGTTAGATGAACATGATTTTTGGTCGCTGTCATCTCTCAGAGATTTTCTTACATATTTGTAGTTAATAATACATGAGCCACGGCGAACCATCAAAAGTGTTCGTCGACGGGGCTAAGGAGGTTGGGTTGGCTGTGTTGGTTGGTAGAATAGCTGTTTGCTTTGGCTGACTGACTGGAAGGTACAAATAATGTTTATGTTAAAAAGATCATCATTGCACGTATATTGACCTATTTTAGTGACAATGGTCGTGATGCTGTCCCCCAATCGTGGTGGTGGCTCCAAACACCATCAAGCTTCTTGTTTTCTTTGTCTTAAGATATTTTCCTTGGAGTTGTTGTTGTTGCTCATCTTAAGTAAAGTGTCACTTAAATGTTTATAAACATGGGTTTATGTTTTCTCAGACGGTCACACGCACACATAAAGAGAGAGGGGGACATCCAACACACATAAAATTCCTATAGAGTCTTTAATGGGATTACCGTCCCCTTCTCCACCCATCCACCATTCGTTAATCAAACTGCCAACGATATCCAACATAAAATCATCATCATCATAGGAAATCAAAGTAGAGATATGCTTTTAAAGAGAGATAAATATGTATGTATAGCTCCTTAAGTGTTCCATGTACGATGATGCATCGCTGTGACAGTGGCCGTCGTCCCTGCCCCTGTGGCAGTGCCATGTTAATGGAATCTTTTCATGACATGTTTGTTGTCATGTCATGAAAGTGTCCATGTTATATGAGCTTCATATTTGGCGGTTTAATTAAATTAGAAAGATTTAGACAAAAATCCCCACCAAAACCCAACTGCCCACACTCCCCTCCCCCCGCCAACACATTACTTAGAAGTTTAATAGGGCTTTGATGGCGGTTTTGTGTGGAAGCTGCCCGATGTAATGAGATTTTTGTTTTTGGGTTATTAATGGAATTAGATGTGTGTGTGTGAGTGTATCGAGGGGAATTTAATGTGAGAGTAGAGGGGGTGAATTTAAAATCTACTTAATATTTTAAGTCATTTTCTGAGGCAAAAAATAAATAAATTCTAAAACCACTACTATGGGTAGTCAGAATTCCAAGAGTTCATGGAGAAAAATTAATTAGGACATAGATTTTTATATCCAAACCTTATTTTCAAAGGATCCAAAGACATAAATATATTAAAGAGTATTTTTTTCACAAGACCCACAGGTGTGGATTTTTATACCCTACACAACTATGTTGTCAGGGTATTATAGCTTTGTGCTGCCCTAAGAATTTGTAACGCCGTGAAATATTGGTCCTGGACCCACCTTTAAGTATACCTATCGTTATATCTCGACTAGCTGAGTCGATCTAGACATGTGTATCCGTCCGTCCGTCTGTCTGTCCATTATAATTTGTAAACACAATAACGGCCACAGTTATGGACCAATGATCAAGAAATTGCATGTAGGATGGGTTCTACCCAATGAAGACCCATATTGTTTTAAAGGTAAGGATCGGTTAATATTTAGGTGGTGAAATGGACCAAATACTTGATTTTTGTCTGTTTTTCTGATCGCTAAAGACGCCTCAATTATGTCCCAAATTTAGCGAATATTTACATGGAGAAAGGGATCGGGCTAAAGAATAAGCATGCCAGTTTTGATAAAGATCGGTCAATATTTAGCGGGTCAAATGGACCCTGACTTTGTGTGAATAATGACAAAATGTGTATTCTATGGCGTATATATTTACTCCTGAAGGACATAGACCAGAGAAGTTGATAGTATATCCAAGAGAAGTGGCGGACCTTTAAATTTATACCAATTATATTGTCGTATGTACTCGGATGTGGGAGTTACACTTAAATATTTACAGGTGCTTACGTATTCAGATATTATTTAGTAACCCATTACCACACTGGAGAGCGGAAAAATAGCGATGATCGCTTTGAACTGTTCCATGAGGTTCCAGGTATGGTCAAGGACAACACCTATAATTTTCGGTGATGATCACATACAGATAAAGTGGACCGAAAACTTATTTTTTGTTTTTTTTCGAGTCGAAATGCAAGCAGAACATTCGAACATCACAACAAAACCCACGGTGAATATAAAATATGTGGAATATTCAGAAAATATGTCAGTGTAAGGAAGAAGTCCTGTTTATCTCTAATCGGTGATGAGGGTGCAAATATTACGAAACTTTGCAAAGGCTCGAAATAAACATCCCCAGAAATTTAGAGTTCCGTGGTCGTTGTGTAGGGTATCATATGGACGGTTCAGTCCGACTATACTGCTCCGCTCACTGGTTTAAAAGTATTCTTTTAAGGCTCTTCACAAGGCTTTGACATTTTCCAACATATTTTTTACAATCTAATTCAAGGCGTGGATTTTTTTACATTTTTAATGATCTCATACAAGGCATGGATTTTTATACCCTCCACCACACTGTGGTCCTGGTTATTATGTTTGTAAAAGGCAAAAGGAAACGAGATAGACACATGGTTGCTTTTGAGAATATGCATAGAATCACTTTCTAAGTCGATTTATGCATGTCCGTCCGTCTGTCCATGTTAAATTGTAAACAAAATAGAGGTAGCATTTATGATCCGATTTGGATAAAATTTAACACAGCTCATTTATTTGGCCCAAGGAGGAACCCTATTGAAATTCGAGGAAATCGGTTGAGATTTAGATATAGCTCCTATATATATTTTCGTCCGATTTAAGGTAAATGGTGCACCAAAGTGCCTATATATCTTTAGATTTCGACGAAATTTGGCATATCGTAATGAATTAGGTCTAAAATGATGTGTGTCTAGTTTCGTGAAAATCGGTCCAGATTTAGGTATAGCTCCTATATATATTTTCGTCCGATTTAATGTAAATGGTGTACCAAAGTCTCTATATATCTTTCGACTTGCACGAAATTTGGCATAGCGCAATGGATTAGACCTAGAACGATGGGTGTAGAATATTGTGAAAATCGATTCAGATTTCAGTATAGCTACCATATATATTTTTGGTCCGATTTATGGTAAATAGTGCACCAAGTCCCTAAATATCGTTTGATTTGCACGAAATTTGGCACAGCGTACTGAGTTAAGCCTAGAATGATGTGTGCTGGGTTTCGTGAAAATCAGTGCTGATTTAGTTATAGCTCCTATATGTTTTCGTCCGATTTTATGTAAATTGTGCACCAATGTCCCTATATATCTTTCGATTGGCACGAAATTTTGCATAGCGTACTGAATTGGATCTGGTGTCATGTCTGCCAAGTTTTGTGAAAATCGGTTCATATTTAGATATAGCTCCCATATATATTTTCGTCCGATTTAAGGTAAATGGTGCACCAAAGTCCCTACATTTCTTTCGATTTGCACGAAATTTTGCATAGCGTACTGAAATGAGTCTGGAATGATGTGTGCTGACTTCGTGAAAATCGATTCATTTTTATATATAGCTCCCATATATATTTTCGTACGATTTTCGATAAATAGTGCACCAAAGTCCCTTTATATCCTTGGATTTGCACGAAATTTTGCATATCGTATTAAATTAAATAAAGAGTGATGTGTGTTAAATTTCATAAAAATTGGTTCAGATTTAGATATAGCTCCCATATATATTTTCGTCCGATTTTATGTGAATTGTGCACTAAAGTCGCTATATCCTTTGATTTGCACGAAATTTGGCATATCGTACTAAATTGAGTCTAGAATGATTAGTGGTGAGTTTCGGAAAAATCGGTTCAGATTTCGATATAGCTCCCAAACTCCTAATGTGTGTCTGATTAGCACGAAATTTTGCACAACGTATCAAATTGCGACTAGAATGACGTTACTGCGTTTTGTTGTAAGGATACATAAGTACGATATACCCAAAGTGGTGAAGGGTATCATACATACGACCCAGTCCGTCTTTGCTACTTTCCTTAAGAGTTTAAAAATATTTTTAACGACAAGGCGTGGATTTTTTAAAAATATTTTTTTAACAAGAATTTTTAAAGCATATTTGTTCAACCGACCCACAAGAATTTTTAAAGGATATTTCTTCAACCGACCCACAAGGCGTGGATTTTTAAAAGAATATTTCTTCAACCGACCCACAAGGCGTGGATTTTTAAAAGAATATTTCTTCTACCGACCCACAAGGCGTGGATTTTTAAAAGAATATTTCTTCAACCGACCCACAAGGCGTGGATTTTTAAAAGAATATTTTTTCAACCGACCCACAAGGCGTGGATTTTTAAAAGAATATTTCTTCAACCGACCCACAAGACGTGGATTTTTAAAAGAATATTTCTTCAACCGACCCACAAGGCGTGGATTTTTAAAAGAATATTTCTTCAACCGACCCACAAGGCGTGTATTTTTAAAAGAATATTTCTTCAACCGACCCACAAGGCGTGGATTTTTAAAAGAATATTTCTTCAACCGACCCACAAGGCGTGGATTTTTAAAAGAATATTTCTTCAACCGACCCATAAGGCGTGGATTTTTAAAAGAATATTTCTTCAACCGACCCACAAGGCGTGGATTTTTAAAAGAATATTTCTTCAACCGACCCACAAGGCGTGGATTTTTAAAAGAATATTTCTTCAACCGACCCACAAGGCGTGGATTTTTAAAAGAATATTTCTTCAACCGACCCACAAGGCGTGGATTTTTAAAAGAATATTTCTTCAACCGACCCACAAGGCGTGGATTTTTAAAAGAATATTTCTTCAACCGACCCACAAGGCGTGGATTTTTAAAAGAATATTTCTTCAACCGACCCACAAGGCGTGGATTTTTAAAAGAATATTTCTTCAACCGACCCACAAGGCGTGGATTTTTAAAAGAATATTTCTTCAACCGACCCACAAGGCGTGGATTTTTAAAAGAATATTTCTTCAACCGACCCACAAGGCGTGGATTTTTAAAAGAATATTTCTTCAACCGACCCACAAGGCGTGGATTTTTAAAAGAATATTTCTTCAACCGACCCACAAGGCGTGGATTTTTAATATAATTATATAATTATAATTTATATTTTATCTTTAATAATTTATATATTTAATATTTTATTTTTTATTTATGATATACTTATTTATTTTATATTCTATTTATTTACGTTTCACAATTTCCCCAGCTTAGATCCCATTCTTCCATAGTCTTTTCCCCTATTTTCTTTTCATGCATTACATTTTTTTTCTAATTTATAAATTGCAACTACAAAAAACATTTTCTTTTCATAAATCCAAATTAATATATGTTCGTTTATATTTTTCTAAAAGAAAGAAAAAACTGGGGATTTTCTCTTCTCACACATATATAACTAGAAGAAAAATCCTTCTCTCTTCATGTTCGTATTTAATCGTATTAAAATCTTTTATACTTTTCATAATTAAAGTTTATATATACCGACATATATACATTTTTTTGTATCGGCTGTTGCAGAAAAATTTTGCTGCTCTATATTAAATGGTTTGGTTGGTTGTAGTAACAAATGCAACAGTGGTAGTGGTAGTAAGTAATAATTTGTGAGATATAAGATGAGAGTTGAATACACTGGGCAACAAAAAATCAGATTTTATTCTCTGTCCCAAAAAAACTCACGTCTTGTATGGTGTCCTTAAAAAATATTTTTAACAAATCCACGCCCTTTATGAGGCCCATAAGAAATATTTTAAAACCAGTAAGGAAAGTAGTAAAGTCGGACTGGGCCGACTATATGTCCCCTCACCACTTTGGGTATATGTTCCCTCTTTCTACAACATATCCCAACTTTAATTTCATTCGAGCAGATTTAGAGCCGCCTGCGTATCATGTGGAAAATTTATGGAAAACGATTTATTGATACACGCTACTCGCCACGCAGCGTTGTTAAAAATATAATCTATATGTGGGAGCTATATCTACCTCTGAACCGATTTTCACGAAAATTAACACACATCTCTCTAGACTTAATTCAGTACACTGTGCCAAATTTCGTGCAAATCGAACGATATATAGAGACGTTGGTACATCATTTACATAAAATCTGACGAATATATATATATATGTGAGCTATATCGAAATCTCACCCCGTTTTTCCCGAAACTCACCACTGATCATTGTAGACTCAATTTTGTACGCTAAGCCAAATTTTGTGCAAATCGAAGCATATATAGGGACTTTGGTGCACTATTTACCTAAAATCGGACGAAACTATATATATGGGAGATATATCCAAATCTGAACCGATTTTCACGAAACTTAACACACATCATTCTAGACCTAATTCATTACGCTGTGCCAAATTTCGTACAAATCGATTTACCTTAAATCGGACGAAAATATATATGGGAGCTATATCCAAATCTGAACCGATTTTACCCTTCACCACCATGGGTACATGCAAGACATGTTAATATCTATAATATAGATATAGAAATTTCGCATATATCAGTCGGGATCTAATTCAGTACTCTGTGCAATATTTTGCTCCGATCGGACCAATATTGGGAGTTTGGTGCACAATTTACTTTAAATCGGACGAAACTATATATGGGAGCTATATCTAAAACCGATTTCAACAAAACCTCGCATTCATCAACGACCTAATTTAGTACGCTGTGCAAAATTTTGTCTCAATCGGATAAATATTGGCAGATGCTCCATTTACATAAAATTGGACGAAACTATATATAGCATATTTAGATATAAATCTGAACCGATTCCAACAAAATTGTTCATACGTCAGTCGGGACCTAATTCAGTACTCTGTGCAAAATGTTGCTTTAGTCGGACCACTATTGGGAGTTTGGTGCACTATTTACATTAAATCGGACAAAACTATACATCAGAGCTATATCTAAATCTGAACCGATTTCAACAAACCTTGGCATATAACTATCTAAACCTAATTCAATACTCTGTGCAAAATTTTGTCTCAATCGAACCAAAATTGGGAGTTCAATAAATTAAAATGGGACGAAAATATATATGGAAGCTATATTTAAACCTGAACCGATTTTCTCCAATAGGGTTCGTTCTTGGGCCAATTAAGAGACCTGTGCCAAATTTCATCCAAATCGGATCATAAATGCGACCTGTACTTTGTTAACAAAAATACACGGACAGACGGACATGCATAAATGGACTCAGAAAGTGATTCTATGCATATTCCAAAAAGGAACCATGGGTCTATCTCGATTCCTTTTGCCGGTTACAAACATATGCACAAAGACATAATACACTGTACCACAGTGTGGTGAAGGGTATAAAAATCCAGATATGTATTGTAGACCTCACTTGCCCTTTCCTGACCCAAATAATATTCTGCAGAACTTCTGTAACCACATTAAAATCTGTAGATCAAACGATTTACTTTACACCATCCTGTCATAGTGGCCCTATAAATTCATTGACGTAGGTTTTGATGTTCATAGTTCCCATATCCACAATGCATAAATGTTTAAATATATGTGTGTGTGTGTGAATAGCCAACATTTCACATTAAGAAACATTAATGTTGTCATAAAACCCATCATAATGTAGATTTCCAGGAACATCTCAGCAAATGTCTTTTTGCACCCAACAAAAAGTGCTAAATTGTATTTAGCCATCACTTTTTTTCATTTTTTATTTCCGGACATTGCTATCCGTCTGTCTGTCCATCTGTCCACTAACACATCGTAAACCATTGCAAATATTGCACAATGCTTTTAAGCTTCTTAAAAATAAAGTTCATTAGCTAAAACTTCATGGAGTTTACTTTACAAAAATAATAAAAACAGTCGAACACACACAGCCATACTTACATTCAAAATCACACACACATGTATATTTGCAAAGAAAACCGCTCACGTACAATTCTTGTCCAATGTCTTCGTCGGCACTTGGGAGAATGTGCGTCAGCCAGTCAACCAGAGTTGTTGCATGCCACACACAAACTTTTGCAACAGAAATCACAATCTTCAGTCACCACTGACTGCTGCTGCTGGCGTTGCATACAAAACATTTTTGAAAACTTCAATGAAGATTTCATTTTTGTAAATCTCTTTTCTAGGAGAAAAATTGCAACTAAAGTGATATAATTTTGCACAAACTTTACATTACTGTGAGTGTGTCGATGTGTGTGTTAAATAAATGCAGACATATGTGTATCTTGGGGATATGTATGTAACTTCGAATATCTCAAGAATAACCACACGTACTTTTCTATATTTATTTTGAGATAAGTCTAAAACTTTAGACCACAACTTCAGATGGTTTGTTGTTTTTTGGGAACGTAAAATCTATTAGCCCGAACTTTGTTACAATTTTTTCACCAGACTAAATTGAAAAGATTGCAACCAACCAGGAATGAACGTACCGGTCGTTGAACGTTGTCTTCAAAGATAATAGAAAAGCTGGAAATGATTTGCTGAGAATGACAAGTTGTGTGTCTATTCAGAAGATTAGAACAGAAAGCGGAAGTTTGGATAAATTGCTTAATGGTAGGATAATAATGGTAAAATGATACGACGAGGAGTAAGATATGGATTCTTTAAAGAGCACGACATAGGCGTGAATATTTTAAAAATACTTTTTTATTGAGCTTTCAAAACAGGCTGGTTTTTATACCCTACACAACTATGTTGTCAAGATATTATAGCTTTGTGCAGCCCCAAAAGTTTGTAACGCCGCGAAATATTGATCCAAGACCCACCTTTATGTATACCGATCGTCATATCTCGACTAGCTGAGTCAATCAAGATATGTGTGTCCGTCCGTCTTTCCGTTATATTTTCAATCTTCACGAAATTTTGCATGTAGGATGGGTTCGGCCCAATGAAGACCCCTATTGTTTTTGGAAGAGATCGGTTAATAATTAGGGGATGAAATAGACCAAATATATAATTTTTGTCGGTTTTTCTGGTCGCTCCAGAGGCCGCAATTATGGCCCAAACATCGCGAATTTTTACATGGAGAAGGGGATCAGGCCAAAGAATAAGTATGCCTATTTTTATAAAGATCGCTCAGTATTTAGCGGGTCAAATGGACCCTAACTTTTGTGTGAAAAATTACAAAATTTGTATTCCATGGCGTATATATTTACCCGTGGAGGTTCATAGACCCAAGAAGAGATGAGATGCAAGAGTGGTTGGTTGACCTTTAAATTGATATCAATTATATTGTCGTATGTGCTCAGATGTGGTAGTTACACGTAAATATTTACCACACTAGAGGGCGAAATATAGCGCTGATCGCTTCGAAATTTATCATGAGGTTCCGGATATGGTCAACAACAACGCTTATAATTTTCGGTGATGATCAGATAATAATTTTGGGACGAAGTGGACCGAAAATTTATTTTTTTGTGTTATTATCGAGTCGATCTATAGACCACAAATGAAAGCCGAACATCACAACACAACCCACGGTGAAGGGTATCTGGACAATAGCTGTACTGTTTACCACTAATCGGGCAAGAGGGAGCAAATATCACGAATTATTGCCCAGGCTCGGAATAAACATCCGCAGAATGTTTGAGTTCCGAGGTAGTTGTGTAGGGTATCGTATGGTCGGCCCCGTCCCATATAAATTTTCCCCCGATTTTATGTAAATGGTGCAACAAAGTCCCTATAAATCTTTAGATTTGCACGAAACCTGGCACAGCGTACGGAATTAAGTGCAGAATGATGTGTGTTGAATTCCAAGAAAATAGGTTCAGATTTAGGTATAGCTCCCATATATATTTTCGTCCGATTTAAGGTAAATGGTGCACCAAAGTCCCTAAATATATTTCGATTTGCACGAAATTTGACACAGCGTACTGAACTAAGCCTAGAATGATGTGTGTTAAGTTTCCTGAAAATCGGTTCAGATTTAGATATAACTCCCATATTTATTTTCGTCCGATTTAATGTAAATGATGCACCAAAGTCCCTAAATATCTTTCGATTTGCACGAAATTTGGCATAGCGTACTGAATTGAGTCTAGAATGATGTGTGCTAAGTTTCGTGAAGATCCGTTCAGATTTAGATATAGCCCTATATATCTTTTCGTCCGATTTTACATAAATGGTGCTTCAAACTCCTAATGTTTGTACGATTAACACGAAATTTTGCACAACGTATCAAATTGAGACTTGAATGACGTTATTGCGTTTTGTTGAAATTGGTGCAGATGCAGCAATAGCTTCCATAAGTATTTCCAACGGGTGTCTGATTGAAATTAAATTTATAACAGGGCGGCGTACCAAATATCGTAATCTGTGCATTGTATTTAATGTTGTGGTGATTTTCGCCAAATATATCTAAAGTATTACTGCAATAAAATTCTCCAGTATTTTTTATGATTTTATCCGTTGCTTTACCCCAAAACATTTTTCCACTTCGCTTTTTTCTTTTCGTACATTTATTCAATTTCAATTATCATCAAATTAACTTCCGCAAGAGTAATCCCGAAATGCAGCAAATACGCATAAGAATTTAGTTTTTCCATTCTGCAATAGCCAACAACAACAAAAGAAAGGGAAGCAATAAACAATGCACCCGCTTTTCCTCCCCACCCTTAAAAAGAAAAACCAATCTGACCACAAAAACCACAATGACCTCCGAAATACGAAATAAGAAATACAAAACAACAAGAACAAAGCAACTCAAAACTCAATAAATTTCAATATAATGTAACAATATTATGCAAAACGAGAGAGATAGAAAAGCTCAACACGGAGATATATTCAAATAATAGGTGTTTAAAGGGTGGGGGGTCAAAGGAATGATGATAATTGAGGGTCCATAAAAATATTCTATAAACCCAACAAGCCATATTAAGGGTACTTAAAAATATTCTTAAAAAAATCCATGCCTTGTGTAGCTTCTTTAAACAATATTCTTTAAACAAGTGGAAAAGCGTTAAGTTCGGACGGCCCGAACTTTTGAGATAAAAAATATAGGGAACATACCAAAAAACGTACCTATATCGGCATTTCTACAAACCGATTATGATTCTAAATAATGGTCCTAGATCCCATGTTTCTTTGGACCAAATTTGTTTCAAAAATTTTGATTTCTCTAGCCCGCATTTAGCCCCAGCCCCTGTGTGGGAGGTACCAGGAGGAGTGGACCGATATTCCCATGTTCGAACTTGAACTAATTTTGGAAGAGATGAAAAGATGGGATTGTCATTTCTTCCAAAATTTTTTCTCAATTGCATTCTCTATGCAAAATTTGGCTCAATCGGACAAATATTGCGAGTTTGGTGTATCATTCACAAAAAATCGGACGAAACTATATATGGGACCTATATATAAATCTGAACCGATTTTAACAAAACTTCGCAGACATCAGTTTGGACCTAATTTAGTACTTGTGCAAAATTTTGTCCCAATCGGACAAATATTGGGAGTTTGGTGCATCATTACCATAAAATCGGACGAAACTGAGCTATATCTAAATCTGAACCGATTTTCTCCAATTTCAATAGGGTTCGTCCTTGGGCCAAATAAGTGAACTGTGCCAAATTTCATCCAAATCGGATCATAAATGCGACCTGTACTTTATTAAAAAAAATACTTGGACGGACGGATGGACAGACGGACAGACATGCGTAAATCGACCCAGCACGTGATTCTATGCATATTCTCAAAATGAACCATCTCGAATCCTTTTGAATGTTACAAACATATGCACAAAGACATTATACCCTGTACCACAATGTGGTGAAGGGAAGACCCCAAAAAGAGGGCGAATATTAAAAATGTTTGGTAAGGAGATTTGTTACCATTTACGACTACAAAATACCAAATTGCAGCGAATTCGGTTGAAAAACGCGCTCAAGAACCCCAAAATACCGAAAATTGAGGATACCTTTATATGGGGGCTATCCGAAAAATTGGACCTATATTTATAATTTTTTGTGGTAAGATTTAGTACCTATTAAGAACTTAAAATGCTAAATTACAGCCAATTCGGTGGAAAAATACGATCAAAACCCTCAAAATTTTGAAAATTAGGAGGTACCCTTATATGGGGGCTACCAGAAAAAGTGGACCTATATTTATAATTTTTTGTGTAGACATTTAGTACCCAATAAGAAACCAATGTACCAAATTTCAGCTCGAGAACCCCAAATACCGAAAATTGGAGGGTACTGTTATAAGGGAGCTATGCCTATAGGTGGACCGATATATCCCATCTTCGAACTTGACCTGCCTGCAGAAAGGAGACAACCCTATGCAAAATTTAAGCATCCTATCTCACTTCCTTCAGAAGATAGCGTAAATACAACAAACGGACGGACGGATGGACGGACGGAGATGGCTAAACCGTCTTAGAAAAATAATAAAAAATATTCTTTAAAAAATCCACGCCTTACGGGGTCCATAAAAAATATTCTTTAAAAAATCCACGCCTTACGGGGTCCATAAAAAATATTCTTTAAAAAATCCACGCCTTACGGGGTCCATAAAAAATATTCTTTAAAAAATCCACGCCTTACGGGGTCCATAAAAAATATTCTTTAAAAAATCCACGCCTTACGGGGTCCATAAAAAATATTCTTTAAAAAATCCACGCCTTACGGGGTCCATAAAAAATATTCTTTAAAAAATCCACGCCTTACGGGGTCCATAAAAAATATTCTTTAAAAAATCCACGCCTTACGGGGTCCATAAAAAATATTCTTTAAAAAATCCACGCCTTACTGGGTCTTAAAAAAATTTTCTTTAAAAAATCCACGCCTTATTGAGGGTCCTTAAAAATATTTTTTAAAAAATCCACGCCTTATTGAGGGTCCTTAAATATATTTTTTAAAGCATCCACGCCTTATTGAGGGACCTTAAAAATATTTTTTAAAGCATCCACGCCTTATTGAGGGACCTTAAAAATATTTTTTGAAAAATTCACGCCTTATTGAGGGCCGTTAAAAATATTTTTTGAAAAATCCACGCCTTATTGAGGGTCCTTAAAAATATTTTTTGAAAAATCCACGCCTTATTGAGGGTCCTTAAAAATATTTTTTAAAAAATCCACGCCTTATTGAGGGTCCTTAAAAATATTTTTTAAAAAATCCACGCCTTATTGAGGGTCCTTAAAATTATTTTTTTAAAAAAATCCACGCCTTTATTGAGGGTCCTTAAAATTATTTTTTTAAAAAATCCACGCCTTACGGTGTACATAAAAAATATTCTTTAAAAAAATCCACACCTTACGGGGTCCTTAAAAAATATTCCTTTAAAAATCCACCCTGTACCTTAAAAATATTCTTTAAAAAATCCTACCCCGTCCCAAAGAAGGATGCCCTTTTACAATCCCACTGAATGCATTTTAAAATATCTCTATATATATTTTCCAAAATAAAAATTCTATTTTATTTTCTTTGGTGTTCCTTAGTTGTGGCCAACGAATAGCTAGCTGAACAACAGGAACAAAAACAACAACATTTGAATATTCCTTAAACCACGAATTACAGTTAAAATGAAATTAACTGAATTGAAAATGCTGTTGTTAACTTTGTTGTAATTAAATTTTGGTTTTTGAGGAGAGCTGTGATTTAGACCAGAACAGCATTACCCGAACCACCAACGCCACCACCAGCACCAACACCACGACCATCGTCAACCACCACACCAGAAAAAGGAAACAATTTAATTTCATGGCAAACATAAATTTTATTTTCTCCAAACACCAACGGTGTGGATTCAAATGCATGGCAGGTTTCCGAAGTTTTTTTGTTCCAAGTTACTTCTTCTTCTTCTAGTTGAAAATCTATGCATTCCAGTACCACACAGTAAAGTCGGAGGGGTGCGTTTGAGGGAAAATATATCAGTTAGTTAGAAGGCAAGGCTGGGCCAGAACAGTCCTTTATGCAAAGACAAAGTAATATTTATGTTCGAAAGTAATTGCCAAGAAAACTTTTACCTTCGCAGAGAGGTGAAAAGAGAGGGAGAGAAGGTGTGCAAGCAGCAGAGACACATCAGCAACACCTGTGTGTGTTCTGCATGCAAATTTGTAATGGTCTGCAGTGTTGTGACTGTTACAGTTAAGATATGACTCTTAATTTTCTCCCAACAGCAACAACAACAACAACTGCAAGCAGAAAAAGTTATCATCATCAACGATGGCAACAAAAGATTGTTGGCAGCATATGACGTTGGTTATATATTTTTTTTTTAATTTTTTAGTTACTAAATTTAGAAAAAAATAAATCCGGAATAAATTAAGAAAATTATGGACACACGAAGGTAGTATTTATCTTAAGGGACACATTTAAATAACTAAATTTATGTAGCATACTTTTAGGTTGGATTGTAGAAAAAAGAAACAAAAATTAAGGGTAAGGACTTCTTTTTAAACATTTTTCAAATACCTACATCAAACGTGGATTTTTTTAAAAATATTTTTTCAAGTCCAGTTGGAACTTTTTAAAAATATCAAAGACTATTTGTTACTAATTGGTTACTGATTATAAAAACAAGTGCCCTTCCCATGCTTGTAAGGGGATGTAGCTCAGTGGTAGAGCGTTCGCTTTGCATGTGGAAGGTCCCGGGTTCAATCCCCGGCATCTCCAAAGATGTTTTATTTTATTTGTTTATGTTATCTATTTTTTTGATTGATCATCGGTCCAGAGCATGTTCTCGCTAACTGTTCATGAGCAGCACATCACACAGCAGAGTGGCGCAGTGGAAGCGTGCTGGGCCCATAACCCAGAGGTCCGAGGATCGAAACCTTGCTCTGCTAAACACATGTGTCTCTCAAAGATTTTTTAAAGAATATTTTTTAGAGGCCATCAAAAAGGCATAGATTTTTTAAAGAATATTTCTAGGGGAAAAATATTTTCAAGACGTAGATTTTTAACGAATATTTTCAGGGGCCATCCATAAGGGGTAGGTTTTTTTATTATACCCTTCACCACACTGTGATACAGAGTATTATGTCTTTGTGCATATGTTTGTAACAGGCAAAAGGAAAGGAACCATGTGCCTTTTGAGAATATGCATAGATTCACTTTCTGAGTCGATTTACGCATATCCGTCTAATCGTCCGTCGGTCCGACCGTCCGTCTGTCCATGTTAAATTGTAAACAAAATACAGGTCGCATTTATGATCCGATTTGGATGAAATTTGGCACATGCACTCAATTGGCCCAAGGAGAAAATCGGTTCAGATTTAGATATAGCTCCCATATATATTTTCGTCCGGTTTTAGGTATATGGTGCACTAAAATCCCTGAAAATCATTAGATTTGCACGAATTTTGGCACAGCGTACTAAATTAAGTCGACAATGATGTGCGCTAAATTTCGGGAAAATCGGTTCAGATTTAGATATAGCTCCCATATATATTTTAGTCCGATTTAAGGTAAATGGTGCACCAAAGTCCCTATATATCTTTCGATTTGCACGAAATTTGGCACAACGTACTAAATTAAGACTAGAATGATATGTGCAAAGTTTCGTGAAAATCGTTTCAGATTTAGATATAGCTACCATATTCGATTTTAGGTAAATAGTCCACTAAATTCCACGATTTACACGAATTTTGGCAAAATGTACTGAATTAAGTCTAGAATGATGTGTGAAAAGTTTTGAGAAAATCGGTTCAGATTTAGATATAGCTCCCATATATATCTTCGTCCGATTTAAGGTTAATTGTGTACCAAAGTCCCTATATATCTTTCGATTTGCACGAAATTTTGCACAACGTATTAAATTAAGTCTGGAATGATATGTGCAAAGTTACGTGAATATCGGTTAAGATTTAGATATAGCTCCTATATATAGCTTCGCCCGATTTAAGGTAAATAGTCCACTAAAGTCCTTGGAAATCTTTTGACTTGCACGAAATTTGGCACAGCGCACAGTGGGTTAGAGTACCATGTTTTCTTGGATCAAATCAGGGAAGCTATGTTAGAATAATTTTTCTTTATTTTTCAGTTAATGCCATTAAAATAAGTTTAAAAAAATGTTTTCTAAGTATATTTGAGTATAATTTTATTAAGTAGTGCCAAATATCAGTGTAGGTATATAGTGGAAGGGGTACAATATGATAACTTAAACATTGAATTTTATACATCTTAAAGTTAATCATCCACATCGTCATCATCCGCAGCCAGGGATGGTCCGTATGACGAATTTTCAGGTTTTCGACTGTCAAAAGGTATAAACGTCGAAAACGTCATATACCTGTATAAAATGTAGTAAACGTCATTTATTTCAATATTATCACCATATACAGTAATTTTCAAGAACATATATTATTTTTACTGTATATCTGGCTATTCTATACTAGAAATGATAAAAATTCTGAATTTAAAAAAAAAAAAAAATTTGATATTCGATATGAATTTGAGGAAAGCATACGTTATTTCCAAATCGATAAATGTAAATAGCTATTTAAAAAACATAATGGTTTTGAGTGGGTTTCCGACGTTTCTGACGTATGTATTATACGTTGGAAATGTATGTCATTTACGTCACTGTTTCTGACAGGCCATCTCTGTCCGCAGCATCACCAACTTCTGATAATTGTTCAATATGTAAAAGGGCATTTGACACAATTTCGGGTCCGTGAATAAAAAACTTGTGCAAAGTGTGCATATTATACCAAGGATACGTTTCAACAAAAAGTCGTCCTGTATTGTGTGCATATATTTGAAATTTTTCATTATTAATCTCATGGCCACTGGATACAGCTATAACCGACACGTGCATTTTTATTAAATTAACATATATTTTTGTTTTTTCGGCAGATTTTTTTAGCGTTTTGGTGCGTTTTTTTTTTTTTTTTTTTTTGATTTCTTTAGCTAAAAATGTCATCTTGTCATTCATTGTTTGAGCGCTCGAATTCATCATAAGCTTCGACGATTATAAAAAACAACGTTCGAACTTGTACCTATAAAAAATGCTAATAAAGAACAATTTTACCCGACTACTTGAAACTGCACAACACAATCACTATTTGTCAAAACAATGAATATTATTAAAATAAACAAAAGCAAAATATTATTGTAACAAAGAATATTATTAAAAGAAACAAAAATAACAACAATAAAATAATTAGAAAAAATAACATGAAAAACAAGAAAACACAACACTCAACAACAGCACCAGCCACGAGATCAATGTGCCTTTTAGCTAATTTGACTGCTACAACACTTGTATTAAACAATGCATAGCTTCTAAAAGGCATAAAAGGGCAGCGTACAATTTTGCAATATAACACAGATTTATGTCCTCTTTAATATAAACCAAAAATTATGACACGAATGTGGACGAATAATAACTAGTTATCCATTTAAAATATAAAAATATTAATTTTATTGGCATTTTCAATATAAATACCTAAATTTTAATCACTTCCAAACACAATTTCATACTCAAATGATAACGAAGTATTTGCAAAATAACCTAAAAAAAAATGAAAAATGTTTAACTTTTACAATACTTTTTAAAATAAATAAAAATTTCAACGGGAACGTTTTCACTTTTTTCAGCCTTTTTTGGCACAAAAATTTCTATGAAGTTTGACTTTGAAGTTTCACTACAAAAACACCAGACCACTTTTGACATTTATTTCAACGACAAGTGATGTAGAATTTTATATACTTTAACCGTGTGCAAAAATTTTTACCGATACTTAAAATTTAATTTTTTAATTAATCCAAGGAAACAGGGTATATTAACCCACTGTGCAGCGTAATGAATAAGGTCTAGAATGATGTTTGCCAAGTTTCGTGAAAATCGGTTCAGATTTAGATATTGCTCCCATATGTATTTTCATCCGATTGAAGGTAATTGGTGCACCAAAGACCCTATATATCTATCGATTTTCACGAATTTTGGTATATGGTACTGAATTAAGTCTAGAATGATGTTGCTAAGCTTCGTGAAAAGATCCATAGCTAGGCCGATTGATACAACGTACTGATGTTATATAAATTAGTCTCTGGCAAGTTTCTCTAAAATCGCTTCTGATATAGATTTATAACAAAACGCGTCGTCTGTTAGGATACATATGTAAAATATACCCAAAGTGGTGAAGGTTCCTTACTGGTTTAAGGAATTTGTTTTAAGGTCTAGATTTTTATACCCTACAAAAGTATGTTGTCAGGGTATTATAACTTTGTGCAACTTTAAAAATTGATACCAAATATATTGATGTGTCTATTCGGAAGTGGTAGTTACACTTAAATATTTACAGGTGCTTACGTATTCAGATATTATTTAGTAACCCATTACCACATTAGAGGGCGGAAATATAGCGCTGATCGCTTTGAAATTTTCCATGAAGTTTCAATTATGGTCAAGGACAATGCCTATAATTTTCGGTGATGATCAGAATAAAATATTGGGATGAAATGGACCGAAAACTTAATTTCTTTGTGCGTTTTCTAGTTGAATGTAAGCCGAACATCACAACTCAACCTACCGTGAAGGAAATCTGGGAAATTAGAAGGGCTGTACTGAATATTAGTAATATTCGGAAAATATTTCAGTGTAAGGTAGAGGTGCTGTTGACCTCTAAATTTTTGAATTTTTTAAAGAGTATTTTTAAGGACTTATTTTTTTAAGGATCTACATAAGGCGTGGATTTTTTAAAATAATATATTTTTTGTAAATCTCCTTTGAATCATTCCCAACTATTCGCATCCTAATTAAACTTCTTTATTGCGTGGCAAATAGCTTTCATAAAATCATGTACCATCTACATTTCCGGCAAACAAAAAAAAAACTATTTTTTCACAATTTTGGAATAATTGCAGAATTCTGTCGCTAATTTTTAATATTCTTCTCCTTTCAGCACCACCACCAACAACAACAATAAAGACAACAACTGAAATTGTGCGTCTAATATTTTCAAACTTTTTACATCTTCATCATAATTTTAATTTTATTATCCTTCGGGAATGCAGCACAAAGGAATGGCGATAATAAGCGAGCGCAGAAAAAATAAATGATGATGAATAATAGTAGGAGAATAAAAAAACTAAAAATGGAAATAAAAATCTTCCCCAAAAAAGAAAACTTTTGCTAAGAAAGCAAAAACAAAAGCTGGGCAAACTAAGCAAAGAAGCGAAACGAAAACAAAAATAGTTACTATGGCAACAAACTACCAAAATGCCAAAGCGATGGCGTTTTAGTGGGCGATGAGGAGGTGGAAAAGCTGGTGCTGGGAAGGTGAAGGATAGGGATGCTCTATAGAGCCACAAATTCATTAAAAATTAAAACAAATAAAAACTGCGGAACTCTAGTGAACTGAGAGATAGATCCAAAGTCCATGGGTAGGGTGGCTAAGCGAGGGGAGGGGGTTCACAGTTTAGATGCATTCGTAGCAGAGTAAACTAACTGCAATGAACTGCAGGAATGGGAGTGAGTCAGCCAGTGAGTGAGTGACTGAATGAAGTTCTCCTTTCGCTCGACATTATTACTTTACAAAAGTTCTAACTTTTAGTTAAATGAGCCCATGGTGAATAATGGCTGGTGCAGGTTGCGGGAGGTATTTGCAGTTCGTTGAATATCAGAGTTTATTAAAGACTGCAAAGGGAACCTAAACTTTTACTAATGTTGCCGTTCACGCTTCCACAGCATCACATATTCTCATTCACGGACGAAGAAAAAACAAAAACGTTGGAGGAAAAGTAGAAAAACTTAATTTAACTAAGTGATATTTACACGGCTAATAGCTAAAAAACAAATACGGAAAGGAAATCTCCAGCACACACACACACCAACACACCTGCATCCTCGCACACACACACACCAAAATACCCGGGGAAAAGTTTTAAGAAATATATTCACGAAAACCCAACAAAAAGAAAAACATCCTCTTTAGCATTTAAAAATGCGGGCGAACTTTTAAACTCGCGGTTGTATGTGAACCTCTGTGTGTGTTTGTGTGTGAGTGCGGTTTTTGAAGCAATTACTCTCTGACATTTCTTTACCGCCACAATTTGTCACTCTTTTGCCAATTTCTAACACGACAGATATATTCGCGGCTTTGTCACAAGTTTCGAAATGAGAAAAAACAAAGTGAATCCAAAAGGCGAAGGGAGCTTAGCTCTCATGTGTCTCCAGGGGGACTGTGTGGCATCACGAAATATGTGCGAACATTTACAGGCTGAATATGACATAGGCTGTGGTCAGCCATTTACAGATGCATGTAACAGATGTTCAAATTTGACCGCAGACAAATATTTCATGGCACAATTTTTCCAATATTTTTTCGCTTTGCATCTTTCCACAAACCATTAGTGACAGGCTGCATGGAAATTGAAAACCTTTCAATGCCGTAGGTATTAGGGAATGGAAGCAATATATGGAAATTAATTACTTGTGAATGGTAATTTAAGGAACAGACTCAGACTACATATTGACAATTGTTTTTTCAAGGATCACACAAAGCCTTTGGATGGCTCTTGGAAAAATATTCTTTAAAAAAAGCCAGGCTTAAACAATTTTTCTTAAAAAAATCCAGCCCTTAAAAATTTCTCTTTAAAAAATCCAGGTCTTAAACAAATTTCTTAAAAAAATCCAGATCTTAAAATGTTTCTTTAAAAAATCCAGGCCTTAACATTTTTTCTTTCAAAAATTCAGGCCTTAAATTTTTTTCTATAAAAAATCCAGGCCTTTGTACACAGAAAAAATCTACGCCTTATGTAGGTCCTTGCAAAATATTCTTTAAAAAATCCACGCCTTATGTAGGTCCTTAAAAAATATTCTTTAAAAAATTGACGCCTTATATAGGTCCTTAAAAAATATTCTTTAAAAAATTCACGCCTTATGTAGGTCCTTAAAAAATATTCTTTAAAAAATTCACGCCTTATGTAGGTCCTCAAAAAAAATTCTTTAAAAAATCCACGCCTTGTGGAGATCCTTGAAGAAATATTCTTTAAAAATCCACGCCTTGTATTGGATCCTTAAAAAATATTCTGTAAAAGATCCTCACTTTGTGGAGGTCCTTAAAAAATATTCTTTAAAAAATTCACGCCTTATGTAGGTCCTCAAAAAAAATTCTTTAAAAAATCCACGCCTTGTGGAGATCCTTGAAGAAATATTCTTTAAAAATCCACGCCTTGTATTGGTCCTTAAAAAATATTCTGTAAAAGATCCTCACTTTGTGGAGGTCCTTAAAAAATATTCTTTAAAAAATCCACGCCTTGTGTAGGTCCTTAAAAGAATATTCTTTAAAAAATCCTCGCCTTATGAAGGTCCTTAAAAATGTTCTTTAAAAAATCCACGCCTTATGAAGGTCCTTAAAAAATATTCTTTAAAAAATCCAAACCGTATGTAGGTCCTTAAAAAATATTATTTAAAAAATCCACGCCTTATGTAGATCCTTAAAAAAAATATTCTTTAAAAAATCCACACCTTATGTAGATCCTTGGAAAAATATTCTTTAAAAAATCCACGCCTTATGTAGGTCCTTAAAAAAATATTCTTTAAAAAATCCACGCCTTATGTAGGTCCTTGAAAAAATATTCTTTAAAAAATCCACGCCTTGTGGAGGTCCTTGAAAAAAAAATTCTTTAAAAAATCCACGCCTTGTGTAGGTCCTTGAAAAATATTCTTTAAAAAATCCACGCCTTGTGGAGGTCCTTGAA